>NC_092733.1:4037690-4337690 GCF_047496885.1 Scyliorhinus torazame | reverse complement strand
TTACCTCCTCATTCTGAGTAACTCACTGAGGTTACCTCCTCATTCTGAGTTACTCACTGAGGTTACCTCCTCATTCTGAGTTACTAACTGAGGTTACCTCCTCATTCTGTGTTACTCACTGAGGTTACCTCCTCATTCTGAGTAACTCACTGAGGTTACCTCCTCATTCTGAGTTACTCATTGAGGTTACCTCCTCATTCTGAGTAACTCATTGAGGTTACCTCCTCATTCTGAGTTACTCACTGAGGTTATCTCCCTATTCTGAGTTACTCACTGACGTTACCTCCTCATTCTGAGTTACTCATTGAGGTTACCTCCCTATTCTGAGTTACTCACTGAGGTTACCTCCCTATTCTGAGTTACTCATTGAGGTTACCTCCTCATTCTGAGTTACTCACTGAGGTTACCTCCTCATTCTGAGTTACTCACTGAGGTTACCTCCTCATTCTGAGTTACTCACTGAGGTTACCTCCTCATCTGAGTTACTCACTGAGGTTACCTCCTCATTCTGAGTTACTCACTGAGGTTACCTCCTCATTCTGAGTTACTCACTGAGGTTACCTCCTCATTCTGAGTTACTCACTGAGGTTACCTCCTCATTCTGAGTTATTCACTGAGGTCACCTCCTCATTCTGAGTTACTCACTGAGGTTACCTCCTCATTCTGAGTTACTCACTGAGGTTACCTCCCTATTCTGAGTTACTCATTGAGGTTACCTCCTCATTCTGAGTTACTCACTGAGGTTACCTCCTCATTCTGAGTTACTCACTGAGGTTACCTCCTCATTCCGAGTTACTCATTGAGGTTACCTCCTCATTCTGAGTTACTCACTGAGGTTAACTCCTCATTCTGAGTTACTCATTGATGTTACCTCCTCATTCTGAGTTACTCACTGAGGTTACCTCCTCATTCTGAGTTACTCATTGATGTTACCTCCTCATTCTGAGTTGCTCACTGAGGTTACCTCCTCATTCTGAGTTACTCACTGAGGTTACCTCCTCATTCTGAGTTACTCATTGAGGTTACCTCCTCATTCTGAGTTACTCACTGAGGTTACCTCCTCATTCTGACTTACTCATTGAGGTTACCTCCTCATTCTGAGTTACTAACTGACGTTACCTCCTCATTCTGAGTTACTCACTGAGGTTACCTCCTCATTCTGAGTTACTCACTGAGGTTACCTCCTCATTCTGAGTTACTCACTGAGGTTACCTCCTCATTCTGAGTTACTCATTGGGGTTACCTCTTCATTCTGATTTACACATTGTGGTTACTCATTCCGAGTTACTCTTTGATGCGATCTTTCATTCTGGGTTACTGATTCAGGTAACTCACCCCTGGTTACTCATTGAGGTTACCTCCTCACAGATTATTTCCTCATTCTGAGTTACTCATTGAAGTTACCTCCTCACTCATGAGTTATGTATTGAGGTTACCTTCTCACACCTTGTTACTCATCCACCTTACCTACTCACTCCCAGTTACTCTTTGCAGTTACCTTCTGGTGCCCAGTTACTCATTACTTGTATCTCAATTGATTGTATTTCAATGTTTTTTAAAAATATATATTTTATTCAAATTTTTCGGCCAAACAAAACAGTACAAAGGTTTTTCCCTTTTTACAGCAACAAAACAATATAAATAACACGTTTTTTAACAAATAAGTAAATATTATATATACTAAATGGCAACTGCCATAATAAAAATAATAACTTTCCCAAATAATAAAATCAAACAATCCAATATACATAACCAAGTACAAATATCTATACATAAACACCTCTGAGGACCCGCCCGACCCCCCCCCCCCCCGGGTTGCTGCTGTTACCTTCCCATTTCCTTTATCGTTCTGCGAGGTAGTCAATGAATGGTTGCCACCGCCTGGTGAACCCTTGAGCCGAACCCCTTAGGACGAACTTAATCCGCTCTAGTTTTATAAACCCTGCCATGTCGTTTATCCAGGTCTCCACCCCCGGGGGTTTGGCTTCCTTCCACATAAGCAATATCCTGCGCCGGGCTACTAGGGACGCAAAGGCCAAAACATCAGCCTCTCTCGCCTCCTACACTCCCGGCTCTTCTGCAACCCCAAATATAGCCAACCCCCAGCTTGGCTCGACCCGGACCCCCACCACCTTCGAAAGCACCTTTGCCACCCCCACCCAGAACCCCTGCAGTGCCGGACATGACCAAAACATGTGGGTGTGGTTTGCCAGGCTTCTCGAGCATCTCCCACACCTATCCTCTACCCCGAAAAATTTACTGAGCCTTGCTCCGGTCATATGCGCCCTGTGCAAAACCTTGAATTGTATCAGGCTAAGCCTGGCGCACGAGGACGAAGAGTTCACCCTACGTAGGGCATCTGCCCACAGCCCCTCTTCAATCTCTTCCCCCAGCTCTTCTTCCCATTTTCCTCAGCTCATCCACCATGATCTCCCCCTCGTCTCTCATTTCCCTGTATATATCTGACACCCTACCATCCCCCACCCATGTCCCTGAGATCACTCTATCCTGAATCTCCTGCGTCGGGAGCTGCGGGAATTCCCTCACCTGCTGCCTCGCAAAAGCCCTCAGTTGCATATACCGAAATGCATTCCCTTGGGGCAACCCATATTTTTCCGTCAGTGCTCCCAGACTCGCACACGTCCTGTCTAAGAACAGATCCCTCAATTGCACAATCCCAGCTCTCTGCCATGCTCTAAATCCCCCATCTATTCTCCCCGGGACAAAGCTATGATTATTTCTTATCGGGGACCGCACCGAGGCTCCCGTCTTTCCCCTATGTCGTCTCCACTGCCCCCAAATTTTCAGTGTTGCCACCACCACTGGACTTGTGGTGTATTTCTTCGGGGTGAACGGCAACGGCGCCATCGCCAGTGCTTGTAGGCTGGTTCCTTTGCAGGACGCCATCTCCAATCTCTTCCACGCCGCTCCCTCCCCTTCTCCCATCCACTTACACACCATTGAGATATTGGCGGCCCAATAGTACTCACTTAAGTTCGGAAGTGCCAGTCCCCCCCCCCCCCCCCATCCCTGCTACGCTGCAAAAAAACCCTCCTCACTCTCGGGGTCTTCCCAGCCCACACAAAACTCATGACATTTTTCTCGATTTTCTTGAAAAAAGTCTTCGTGACCATCACCGGGAGGCACTGAAACACAAAAAGGAATCTCGGGAGGACTACCATTTTGACCGCCTGCACCCTACCCACCAGTGACAGGGGCACCCTGTCCCATCTCTTAAAATCCTCCTCCATCTGTTCCACCAATCGTGTTAGATTAAGCCTATGTAAGGTTCCCCAACTCCTGGCTATCTGAATCCCTAAGTACCGGAAATCTCTTGTTACCTTCCTCAGCGGTAAATCATCTATTCCCCTGCTCTGCTCCCCCGAATGCACCACAAACAACTCACTCTTCCCCATATTCAATTTGTACCCCGAGAATTCCCCAAACTCCCTGAGTGTCCGCATTATCTCAGGCATCCCCTCCACCGGGTCCGCAACATACAGCAATAAATCATCTGCATACAATGATACCCGGTGTTCTTCTCCTCCCCTGAGTACTCCCCTCCACTTCCTGGAGCCCCTCAGTGCTATGGCCAGGGGCTCAATTGCCAATGCAAACAGTAACGGAGACAGGGGACACCCCTGCCTCGTCCCTCTATAAAGACGGAAGTAGTCAGACCTCTTCCTGTTCATGACCACACTTGCCACCGGGGCCCTATATAGCAGCTGTACCCATCCAATAAACCCTTCTCCAAAACCAAATCTCCTCAACACTTCCCACAGATAGTCCCACTCCACTCTGTCGAATGCTTATCAGAGGTAGGTTCTTTACCCAGAGAGTAGTGGGAGCATGGAATGCACTGCCTGTGGAAGTAGTTGAGTCGGAAACATTAGGGACCTTCAAGCAGCTGTTTGATAGGTACATGGATTACGGTAAAATGATATAGTGTAGATTTATTTGTTCTTAAGGGCAGCACGGTAGCATTGTGGATAGCACAATTGCTTCACAGCTCCATGGTCCCAGGTTCGATTCCGGCTTGGGTCATTGTCTGTGCGGAGTCTGCACGTCCTCCCCGTGTCTGCGTGGGTTTCCTCCGGGTGCTCCGGTTTCCTCCCACAGTCCAAAGATGTGCGGGTTAGGTGAATTGGCCAATGATAAATTGCCCTTAATGTCCAAATTGCCCTTGGTGTTGGGTGGAGGTGTTGAGTTTGGGTAGGGTGCTCTTTCCAAGAGCCGGTGCAGACTCAAAGGGCCGAATGGCCTCCTTCTGCACTGTAAATTCAATGATAATCTATGATTAATCTAGGACAAAGGTTCGGCACAACATCGTGGGCCGAAGGGCCTGTTCTGTGCTGTATTCTCTATGTTCTATGTTCTATGTTCTTTCTCGGCGTCCATCGCCACCACTATCTCCGCCTCCCCCTCTGGTGGGGGCATCATCATCACCCCTAGCAGCCTCCGTATGTTCGTGTTCAGCTGTCTCCCCTTAACGAACCCAGTTTGATCCTCGTGGACCACCCCCGGGACACAGTCCTCTATCCTCGTCACCATCACCTTGGCCAGGATCTTAGCATCTACGTTCAAAAGGGAAATGGGCCTGTAGGACCCACACTACAGCGGATCTTTTTCCTTCTTCAAAAGTAGTGATGTCGTCGCCTCCGACATAGTCGGGGGAACTTCCCCCTTTCCCTGGCCTCATTAAAGGTTCTCGTCAAAAGCGGGGCCTGTAGGTCCATATATTTCCTATAAAATTCCACCGGGAACCCATCCGGTCCCGGGGCCTTCCCCGCCTGCATGCTCCCAATCCCCTTTACCACTTCCTCCATCTCAATCTGTGCTCCCAGTCCCGCCCTCTCCTGCTCCTCCACCTTCGGGAATTCCAGCTGATCCAGGAAACACATCATTCCCTCCTTCCCTTCCGGGGGCTGAGCCTTATATAACCTCTCATAGAATGCCTTGAACACCCCGTTCACTCTCTCCGCTCCCCGTTCCATCTCTCCTTCCTCATCTCTCACCCCACCTATCTCCCTCGCCGCTCCCCTCTTCCTCAATTGGTGGGCCAGTAGCCGACTCACCTTCTCTCCATACTCATGCTGTACACCCTGTGCCCTCCTCCACTGTGCCTCTGCCTTACCCGTGGTCAGCAGGTCAAATTCCACATGTAACCTTTGTCTTTCCCTGTACAGTCCCTCCTCCGGTGCCTCTGCATATTGCCTGTCCACCCTCAGAAGTTCTCTCAACAATCGCTCCCTTTCTTTACCCTCTTGCTTCCCTTTATGTGCCCTTATGGATATCAGTTCCCCTCTGACCACCGCCTTCAACGCCTCCCAGGCCAGTCCCACCTGAACCTCTCCGTTGTCATTAAGCTCCAAGTACCTTTCGATGCACCCCCTCACCCTTAGACATACCCCCTCATCCGCCAATAAGCCCATATCCATTCTCCAGAGTGGGTGCTGTTCTTTTTCCTCTCCTACCTCCAGGTCTACCCAATGTGGAGCGTGGTCCGAAATGGCTATGGCCGTGTACTCTGTCCCTGTCACCTTCGGAATCAGTGCCCTTCCCAAGACAAAAAAGTCTATCCGTGAATATACCTTGTGAACATGGGAGAAAAATGAGAACTCCTTACTCCTAGGCCTAATAAATCTCCAGGGGTCTACCCCTCCCATCTGCTCCATGAAGTCCTTGAGCACCCTGGCCGCTGCCGGCCTCCTCCCGGTCCTGGACCTCGACCGGTCCAGCCCTGGATCAAGCACCGTATTGAAATCTCCCCCCATTACCAACTTTCCCGCCTCCAGGTCCGGGATACGTCCCAACATACGCCTCATAAAGTTTGCATCATCCCAGTTCGGGGCGTATACGTTCACCAGAACCACCGCCTTCCCTTGCAATCTGCCACTCACCATCACATATCTACCCCCACTATCCGCCACTATGGCCTTTGCCTCAAACAGTACCCGTTTCCCCACTAAGATAGCCACCCTCCTGTTCTTCGCATCTAAACCCGAATGAAACACCTGCCCCACCCATCCTTTACGTAGTCTGACCTGGTCTGTCAGTTTCAGGTGCGTCTCCTGCAACATAACCACATCTGCCTTTAATTTCTTTAGGTGTGCGAGTACCCGTGCCCTTTTAATCGGCCCGTTCAGCCCTCTCACATTCCACGTGATCAGCCGGGTTGGGGGCTCTTCACCCCCCCCCCCCTTGTCGACTAGCCATCCCCTTTTTTAACCCAGCTCCTCACCCGGTTCCCACGTACCCGTGTATCCCCCCGACGGTGCCCTCCCCGTCTCGACCACTCCGTCCCATAACAGCTCCCCCTTCTCCTTAGCAGCAGCAACCCAGTTAACCCCCCCCTCCCCCCCTCCGCTCGATCCCCCTCTAGCGTAGTTGCACCCCCCATGTTGCTCCCAGAAGTCAGCGAACTCTGGCTGACCTCGGCTTCCCCGTTTGCCCTCGACCCCTCACTGTGCGAGGCCCCCTCCTTCCTGCGTCCCTGTTCCCGCCACAATTACCATAGCGCGGGAGCAAAGCCCGCGTTTCCCACTCGGCCCCGCCCCTAATGGCGCATTTCCCTTCTCCTTCCCCTTTCCTTCCCACCGGCACCCACAGCTCCTCATACTCACCCCGCCCCCCCCCCAACGAGGGGAAGAGAGAAAAGTTACAGGATCGAAGAATTAACAAATTGAAAAATCATCCCCCCCCCTTCCCCTTCCTCGCCCCACATAATCACCCCACCACTTTATCCCAGAAGCTCTTTCTCTCGCCAGACTATTCCAGCTTCTCGTCCACAATGAATGTCCACGCCTCTTCTGCCGTCTCAAAGTAGTGGTGCTTCCCTTGGTGTGTGACCCACAATCTCGCCGGTTGTAACATTCCAAACTGGATCTTCTTTTTGTGAAGCACCGCCTTAGCCCGATTAAAACTTGCCCTCCTTCTGGCCACCTCCGCACTCCAATCCTGGTATACGCGGATCACCGCGTTCTCCCACCTACAGCTCCGAGTTTTCTTCGCCCATCTGAGGACCGTCTCTCTGTCGTTGTAGCGGAGAAACCTTACCACTATAGCTCGAGGTATTTCTCCAGCCTTTGGTCTTCGCGCCAGAACTCGATAGGCTCCCTCCACCTCCAAAGGGCCCGTCGGGGCCTCCGATCCCATTAGCGAGTGAAGCATCGTGCTCACATATGCCCCGACATCCGCCCCCTCTGCGCCTTCGGGAAGACCCAGGACTCTTAAATTCTTCCTCCTCGAATTATTCTCCAGTGCTTCCAACCTCTCCACACACCTTTTGTGCTGCGCCTCGTGCATCTCTGTCTTCACCACCAGGCCCTGTATTTCATCTTCGTTTTCAGCAGTCTTTGCCTTCACGACCCGAAGCTCCAGCTCTTGGGTCCTCTGCTCCTCCTTTAGCCCTTCAATCGCCTGTAATATCGGGGCCAACAGCTCCTTCTTCAACTCCTTTTTCAGCTCTTCCACACAGCGCCGCAGGAACTCTTGTTGGTCCGGGCCCCATAACAAATGACCACCTTCCGACGCCATCTTGCTTCGAGCTTCCTTTCCTTGCCGCTGCTCCAGAGGATCTTCTGCAATCCGGCCCCTATCCTCTCCCTTATCCATGCGTGTCTGGGGGGATTCCCTTCTGGTTTACCGCACAGTGTTTTTGGCCGTTTAAATTGCCGTTGGGGCTCCTATCAAGAGCCCAAAAGTCCGTTCCAACGGGAGGTGCCGAAACGTGCGACTTAGCTGGTCATTGCCGCACCCGGAAGCCTCATTGTATTTCAATGTTAGCTGTGGTAGGGTAGATATCCATTGAAAAATGTTGGTCCAGCCGTTGCAATTATTAAAACCCAGGTTTAATTAGTAACAGGGTTTATTAATGCGGTTGAAAATCATGGTTTAGTGGGTGGCAGTGCTTTGCAGTGCTTGATAACTAATAGCACCTCAAAGTATTGGAGAAGTACTAGTGGGACCTCCGCAAGATCCTCCAATGCTTTAGGGATGTTTATCGAACATTCCTGTCGATAAACGTGACCTACTACTGAACACATCGAGACACACCTTCATTGGGAATATGCAGAGGGGATTTCCAGGCACAAAGTTAGCTGTCTACCCAATCCTTGAAGCAGCACCTGCCTCAGATGTGGCAGAGCCTGCAGATCACCTCCTGGATTTATCGGCCGTTTCAGAATCCATCAAACCGGAGTGGAAACAAATATCCTAACACTGAGGGATGACCAAAGAGGAGAAGACTGTAGTTACGGTGTCACTAACACTGGAGGGAGCAGTTAATCTGGAGACAAAAACAGGAAATTGAAGACTTACAAAACTATTTATGTCAGCCTTCACTGTAGAGGATGAGAATAAAACGACAACAATACAATAAACAAATAATAAAACAAGATGAGAAATGTATTGGGGTTAATATTTGTAAAAAAAAAAAAGGTCATGGGGAAAATCACACTAATGATAGATAAATCTCCAGGACCTGATGATTTCCACTCTACTGAGCAGTTCGAAAGTGGCATACATATAGGGCCAGAGAAACAAGCAACCTTCTCTAAAAACGGCTTCTATTAACTAAGCTATCCTCCGTAAAAGCATCCTCCAGACAGTCAACTGTGGAAGCCCTCGCATCTACGGAGACAATTCTAAAACCTCAAAACGTTCACTTACGCGGAGACAACGCAAGGTTTCAACTACCAGCCTCTCTTTAAAAAAAGACTAAACTGTTTCTATTTTTAGAAGTATAATTTTATCTTCATCTGTAACTAAACTTTGTGTGGATATAGAACCCTACAGTGCGGAAGGAGGACATTCAGCCCATCGAGTCTGCACCAACTCTCTGAAAAGACACCCTACATGGACCCACTACCCCGCCCTATCCCCATAACCCACCTAACCTTTGAACACTAAGGGGCAATTTAGCATGGCCAATCCACGAACCTGCACAGCTTTGGACTAGAATCCCTACAGTGCAGAAGGAGGCCATTCGGCCCATCAAGTCTGCACCAGCTCTTGGAAAGAGCACCCTATGTCCACGCCTCCACCCTATCCCGGTAACCCAGTAACCCCATCTACCCTTTTGGACACTAAGGGGCAATTTATCATGGCCAATCCACCAACCTGCACATCTTTGGACTGTGGGAGGAAACCGGAGCACCCGGAGGAAACCCACGCAGACACGGGGAGAAAGTGCAAACTCCACACAGACAGTGACCTGAGGTCAGAATCGAACCCGGTCTCTGGCGCTGTGAGGCACCAGTGCTAACCACTGTGCTACCACACTGTGTTCGTAACTTTATTTTTTTCTTCACTTCCAGAGGGTGAAATAAACTAACCCTCTTCATTTTTAAGTAACAAGGGATTTGTTATATGCACACACGGAGACACGTATATATACACACACACACGTACGCAGACACACACACAGTCACACACACATACACACACAAACACACACACAGGAATGCACACACAGACTTACACATGCACATACACACAGACACATATACACACACAAACACACAGGCACACACACTCTCACACACACATCCATGCACTCACACACATATGCACACACATATAAACACAGACACGTTAATATGCACACAGACACACATATATACACATACAAACGCACACAGTCATACACGTGCATACAGACTCACACAAACATACCAAAAACACACATTAAAATTTGGTTTAGTCATCCAGATAGGTTTTTTCCATTTGTTTATTAGATATGGGTGTCATTGGCATTTATTACTGTCAGGAAAATGAGGAATTATAATATCTTTCTTTTGGAATAACACTTTGTCATATTTGTCATATCGTGAAAAAAGGCTGGTGGGGTTATAATTGGTGTAGTTGGATTAAGAGACAGAGATACTGCAAGGGTTTAAACATCAGTACGAATGTGTGAAAGAAGTGGGGTTGGTATACTCATGAACAGAGGGAAACAAGGGAAACTTAAATAAGAATTTACATAAGGTAATAAAATAAGTTGTTTTGAAGTCGGGTGCTTTTGTTCAAAGAGGAGCATATACAAGTTGCAAAATTGGAAGTAAATGAGGCAAAGATGGAGTAAGTTTACTTTTTAAAATAAACGAGCTATGACGTAAAATAAATAAATTTGATCAGTTCTGGGAAAAGGGAACTTCTGTGAGACTGTTTGAAACAATAGAGGGTGGACAGAACAAAAGGAAAGAACACATTTAAGAAAGCATTGAAGCCTGTGGAAGAGAGTTGCTGTTTAGATCGCCCAGAAGACAGTGTGGTGGCACATATATCTCGAAACAGATAGTGTGGTGGCTGCTAACAGCTAAAATACACAATGTGGACAAGGCCAACCTTGGCGAATCAGTTTGCTGTCATCATCAGAGAACACCCCAAGAGCAATAGGGCATTGTGTAGTAAATTTACTGGAATTTTAGAGATTTAATAATCTATATGATTGTTGCAATCAAAAAAGGGAAGGTTAGCTCTGAGTGTAGTTTAAACTCCGGCTTGTGATACAGAACAAGGCCAGTACTGGTTGAGGTTATTAATGAAGGCCCCGCCTTCTCAACCTTGCTCCTCGCCTGAGGTGTGGTGATCCTCGGGTTAAATCACCACCGGTCAGCTCTCCCCCCCTCAAAGGGGAAAGCAACCTATGGTCATCTGGGACTATGGTGACTTTACCTTTAGGAATAGGTGACTGATTGGAGCAAAGGCAGGTAAATGGAGTTAAAGTAGAATGCAGAACAGGGTTGAGATGTTGAATGGCCACTGTGTTACTGTACCTCCATGCTATCATTGATTCTAAAATGTTAGGGTTCAGATGATTTCCGGTGTGTGAAAATAAGGTCCTTTTTAAAAACAAGTGATTCATAAAACTCCCAAAAATCTAGAGTACGTTTCAAATTAAATGTGAACATCTTAAAGTTGGGATAATGACTGCTGTAAGTAGTATTTGTTACCATCCCAGCTGATGTTACTACTGGACAAGTTGGATCCCAGGGTCAAATCTTGTTTGATAGATCCTGGGTGGGATTTTCCGTCCCATTGCACCCGTTTTCTGGTGCAGTGTGCCCCCACTGATAGCGGGATCCTCCGTCCCATCAGCCGCCCAATGGAGTTTCACATTGTGGTACTCCCACATCCGGAAATCCGCGGGCGTAAGTGCGCTGCCAGCAAAGCAGTGGATCATGCCAACGGAGAATCCAGCGCCTAACTTTTTTTTTGTTTAAAATCATGGAGGGCAGCTACTGAACAGAGTCACAAGAGTCTGCTGATGTACTTTCAACAACAGAATAGAACATTTATTAAACAAGGACAAAACAATATTACACTATTCATTCAACCACAACTATAACTTTACAGATATATACAGAATCCTAAGGATAAGTTACAAAATCTATGTTATACTGTAATGTTCGCAGTAAGTACACAGTCCATGTCAAGCAATAGGCGAACTGCGACAGATGGCACCAAAGTAGAAGCAATGGACCCTTCACCAGCTTCCCCAGATGGTTGTCACATGGGTCGCACTGGAACTCTGTTTTACACATTAGTGATTTCCAATTGTTGCTCTTAAAGAATTTGCTTTGGACTCCGCTCACAATTAAAGCTTTCTCTCAGATGTCTTCATCAAGGATTCATCTCCAGGATTGCAACACCTCCTTCTGATGTTCCTCTCCTCTGGATGTATTCAAGCTTTGTTCCCACGCAATCTCTCGGGTGCCATGTCGTGCCAGCAGAACACCGGTGCTTCACAAGTCCATAGTCAAGAGTTACAGATCTTCAGCTGTCTCCTTGAATCTCTGCTTTCTCACAGCCGATATTGCTTTCCATCTGCTTCCTGTAACTTTGTCTTTTATCTCAGACGTCCTTTCCTTGTTCCTCATTCTTTAATTCATTGAACAGGATTTGTATATGATGCCTGTCCTTGTTCCTTGACATAGCTGTTGTCTTTGGACTTTGTCCTGTCTCCCCCTGGTTTTTGGAACTTTCCTTATTTAGTTTGGGACTTGTTCTCTGTCCCTTTGCATGTCCTGTCTGTAGCAGCAGTTTCTGTGAACTGGTGGGTATTTCTGGATCCTTCTTCCAACTGAAGCAAAACTGCATTTTTCTGTCACTGCAGGTCCTTTGTTGTTAGGTAAAAGCACAGCTTTTCCCACTTTAAAAGTCACATAACCTCATTAAAATGCACGCATCCTTTAAAGTGAAGCTAAAACTCAAATTTCCTTAAGACATAATTGCAGAAATATAAATTGAGCTTAAACTTAAAGGTAAAATTTAATCTTAAAGCCACAGCTTATGCACAACACACACAAATACCACCATAATTGCGGCAAATTTGCGAACCCGTTCACCGAGAGCAGAAGTGCCAATGTGGGTGCAAAATATCTCGAGACTCGAAAAACCACCAAAACATCATTTCAATACTATCAGCAAACTTTCTGCCATATCTTCCCCCCCACATTACAATTCCACCCTGGCTAATACCCTCTTCTACATGTGGGAGGGGCGGGGGAGTCCCATGTGAGTTGGGGAGGTTGCTCCTGTCCATGGGGGGGGGGCGGGGGTGCATTGGCCTCCAGTGTGTTTCGCGGAAAGGAGGATGGTTCCTGTGTTGCCATTTTGGACCCAATCCTGGGAAACCTGGCTGCTGGTTTTTCTAACCCTGTCCTGCCAGGGTGACAACATGGGCCACACCTCCAAATGTGTTCTGCACAGAGTACTGGGCTATCTGGCGACGAGGTCGGCTGTGCAGCCTGAGAGCTGCACGTAGGTTTTCTCAGCTCACCCAGCATTCTGAAACTTCCATCCAATAACCGCAGACTTCGGGCTCGATCGAGTGGCCTCACCCAGCTCGGTGACGCGATGCAGCTGTTAAATATCGCGAAAGGCCTCTTGCAAGATTTACGATGCTTGGAATGCCTTGCGAGATCTAACGAGATCTCATGAGACATTGTGATCTGGATCCTGTCTGATGGGGCGTGATCCAGATTTACATGCAGTCAAGCTCACTTAAATATATCAGCATCCGATGCTCCCAAGGCCCGGGAACAAATGGCCGGGCTTCGGAGACCTTGCCATGGTGGCGTTTAGCACAGTCCTCCACAAACATGCACTTGGGGGGTGTCTCCTAGGCCATCGGAGGCCTCTAGGTGGCTGGGCTTTGGGCAGGATGGTACCCTGGCACTCCTGCTGGCACCTGGGCACCTTGGCACTGCCAGCCTGGCATGATCAGGGTGCCCGAGTGGCACTGCCAGGCCGACAGGCTCTGCCTTGGTGCCAGGCTGGCAGTTCCAAGATACCCGGATGGTAGGTTTCTGGGCCAGGTATTGGGCCTGGGAGTGCCCTACCATTATGTGGTGGGGTGTGAGGGGGCTCGAGCACCCCGAACAGGTAGTTTGGGGCGTTAAGGGGGTCCCGAGGCTGCTGTGGGGAGTCTGAGAGGGGATCGAGAGATGGGGGTGGCTCAGCTCATCAGCAGGAAATGAGGCCTTGGCGGGGCATTCCTCGCTGAGGCCAAGAAAAACAGCATCCCATTTGATAGCGGGGTCATTCTCAGACTGAGAACGGTAAGAAACACCCTGCTAAATCCACCCAAAATAGGACTCTGGTTCCTGTTAAATCGCGCCCGACATCCATTTCCCAACATTCTACACTATAAACAACGATTACCCTCAATGAGGAAAATACAGAATTAGTTTTGTGATTTCTTCTTAAAAAATCACCAAATGTCTTTTTGGCTCAATTTGTTTGTTTTTTTGTTGCTATTCCATGGGTTTAATTAGTTATTTGATTCAAAGGGATATATTCCTGATCCTGGACGCTATACGTTCCTTTCCTATTTTTATTGCGCCGCAACAATAATGCTATGATGATTAGAATGATGACGATGATTGAGATGATTGAGATGAGTACATACTTCGACCAGTTCTTCCTTATTTCATCTGTGAAAACATTAATAAAAATATCAATCATTGATTGATTTCAAAGCAATATATTCTGAAACTCCTGATAATTTCCAAAATCCATGGCTCATTTGCAGTATGACCATATTTACTGAGAGCCTGCAGTGGTTCAGGAATGTAGCTCAGCACCACCTTCTCAAAGGTCATTCTCAATAAATAGCCAGGCCAGAGACGCTCACATCCCATGAAAGAATAAATAAATAAATTTAATAGAATCTCCAAGTCTGCTGTATTTTTTTATATAAATTTGGTGTACCCAATTCATTTTTTTCCATTTAAGAGGCAATTTAGCGAGTCACCACCACCATTGTGCCCCTGGCATCAATCCTATCCCACACATCCATACTCCCCCCTTCTCCTAGGGGGCGATTCAACCCCACCCTCCCGAAGGCCGTTCACACCCCACACCACATGCTAACACCCATACCGCCCGCCATAGCCAGGTGCTCTGCACACACACGGCCATTAGCTGCGGGACTCCTTGTGCTGCCCAAGTGTCTCACACTGTGCATAATCTGTCCCCCAGGAGAAGGCAGCCCATAACCGCAGAGATTAGGAGAAGACTGGAGGTGGTCCATTGGACCTATGGCCCCTCACCGTCGCAGAGCAGAGGGGCATGGACCTGGTCGGTGGGGCTAGAGAACAGGGTTGGACGAAAATGATCTCCCAATGAATTGCAATGTATCTATGGCACATCTGCCACCCACCCACCCCCCGCCCTCACCCACGTTCTAACCAGGCGTCTTGTCTTTTGTCTTGCAGGTTCAGCTGGCTTTGAGGTAATCCATCTGGGGTTCCCCACCCCCAGCCACAACCTAACGGCTCACCTGGAGACCTTAAGACCATAAGACCATAAGACATAGGAGTGGAAGTAAGGCCATTCGGCCCATCGAGTCCACTCCACCATTCAATCATGGCTGATTTCAACTCCATTTACCCGCTCTCTCTCCATAGCCCTTAATTCCTCGAGAAATCAAGAATTTATCAACTTCTGTCTTAAAGACACTCAACGTCCCGGCCTCCACCGCCCTCTGTGGCAATGAATTCCACAGACCCATCACTCTCTGGCTGAAGAAATTTCTCCTCATCTCTGTTCTAAAGTGACTCCCTTTTATTCTAAGGCTGTGCCCCCGGGTCCTAGTCTCCCCTGTTAATGGAAACAACTTCCCTACATCCACCCTATCTAAGCCATTCATTATCTTGTAAGTTTCTATTAGATTTCCCCTCAACCTCCTAAACTCCAATGAATATAATCCCAGGATCCTCAGACGTTCATCGTATGTTAGGCCTACCATTCCTGGGATCATCCGTGTGAATCTCCGCTGGACCCGCTCCAGTGCCAGTATGTCCTTCCTGAGGTGTGGGGCCCAAAATTGCTCACAGTATTCTAAATGGGGCCTAACTATTGCTTTATAAAGCTTCAGACGTACATCCCTGCTTGTATATTCCAAGCCTCTTGAGATAAATGACAACATTGCATTTGCTTTCTTAATTACGGACTCAACCTGCAAGTTTACCCTTAGAGAATCCTGGACTAGGACTCCCAAGTCCCTTTGCACTTCAGCATTATGAATTTTGTCACCGTTTAGAAAATAGTCCATGCCTCTATTCTTTTTTCCAAAGTGCAAGACCTCGCACTTGCCCACGTTGAATTTCATCAGCCATTTCTTGGACCACTCTCCTAAACTGTCTAAATCTTTCTGCAGCCTCCCCACCTCCTCCATACTACCGCCCCTCCACCTATCTTTGTATCATCGGCAAACTTAGCCAGAATGCCCTCAGTCCCGTCATCTAGCTCGTTAATATATAAAGAGAACAGCTGTGGCCCTAACACTGAACCCTGCGGGACACCACTCGTCACCGGTTGCCATTCCGAAAAAGAACCTTTTATCCCAACTCTCTGCCTTCTGCCTGACAGCCAGTCGTCAATCCATGTTAGTACCTTGCCTCGAATACTATGGGCCCTTATTTTACTCAGCAGTCTCCCGTGAGGCACCTTATCAAAGGCCTTTTGGAAGTCAAGATAGATAACATCCATTGGCTCTCCTTGGTCTAACCTATTTGTTATCTCTTCAAAGAAATCTAACAGGTTTGTCAGGCAAGACCTCCCCTTACTAAATCCATGCTGACTTGTCCTAATCCGACCCTTCACTTCCAAGAATTTAGAAATCTCATCCTTAACAATGGATTCTAGAATCTTGCCAACAACCGAGGTTAGGCTAATTGGCCTATAATTTTCCATCTTTTTCCTTGTTCCCTTCTTGAACAGGGGGGTTACAACAGCGATTTTCCAATCCTCTGATACTTTCCCTGACTCCAGTGACTTTTGAAACATCATCACCAACGCCTCCACTATTTCTTCAGCTATCTCCTTAAGAACTCTAGGATGTAGCCCATCTGGGCCTGAAGATTTATCAATTTTTAGACCTTAGTTTCTCTAGCACTTTCTCCTTTGTGATGGCTACCATATTCAACACTGCCCCCTGACTCTCCGGAATTGTTGGGATATTACTCATGTCTTCTACTGTGAAGACTGACGCAAAGTACTTATTCAGTTCCTCGGCTATTTCTTTGTCTCCCATCACAAAATTAGCAGCGTCATTTTGGAGCGGCCCAATGTCAACTTTTGCCTCCCGTTTGTTTTTAATGTATTTAAAGAAACTTTTACTATCATTCCTAATGTTACTGGCTAGCCTACCTTCAAATTTGATCCTCTCTTTCCTTATCTCTCTCTTTGTTATCCTCTGTTTGTTTTTGTAATCTTCCCAATCTTCTGACTTCCCACTACTCTTTGCCACATTATAGGCTTTCTCTTTTGCTTTGATGCATTCCCTAACTTCCTTTGTCAGCCATGGCTGCCTAATCCCCCCTCTGATAACCTTTCTTTTCTTTGGGATGAACCTCTGTACTGTGTCCTCAATTACTCCCAGAAACTCCTGCCATTGCTGTTCTACTGTCTTTCCCACTAGGCTCTGCTCCCAGTCGATTTTCGTCAGTTCCTCTCTCACGGTAGTTACCTTTATTTAACTGTAACACCTTTACATCTGATTCTACCTTCTTTCTTTCAAATTGGAGATTGAATTCGACCATATTATGATCACTGCCTCCTAAGTGTTCCCTTACTTTAAGATCTTTAATCAAGTCTGGCTCATTACATAACACTAAGTCCAGAATGGCCTGTTCCCTCGTGGGCTCCATCACCAGCTGTTCCAAAAAGCCCTCCTGTAAGCATTCAATGAATTCCCTTTCCTTGGGTCCACTGGCAGCATTATTTACCCAGTCCACCTGCATATTGAAGTCCCCCATGATCACTGTGACCTTGCCTTTCTGACATGCACTTTCTATTTCGTGGTGCATTTTGTGCCCCCGGTCCTGACCACTGTTCGAAAGGCCTGTACATAACTCCCATTATGGTTTTTTTGCCTTTGTGGTTCCTCAACTCTACCCACACAGACTCCACATCATCTGACCGTATGTCGTTTAGTGCTATTGATTTAATTTCATTCCTAATTAACAAGGCAACCCCGCCCCCTCTGCCCACCTCTCTGTCTTTTCGATAGGTTGTGAATCCCTGGATGTTTAAATGCCAGTCCTGAACCCCCTGCAACCATGTCTCTGTGATGCCTACCACATCATACCTGCCAGTCACAATCTGGGCCACAAGCTCATCAACCTTGTTCCGTACACTGCGCGCATTTAAATGTAGCACCTTTAATTCTCTATTGACCGTCCCTTTTTGTTTTCTTAGTGTGGTGGACCTTGGTTTACTGAGCCTTTCCATACACTGTGTCATATTTTGTGGGATGGGGACAATCGTAACCTCTCCTGAGTTTTGTCTGTTCGTGTTTTGTTGTATTCCTAAGCAGCTACGCTTCCCACTGATTACTTCACCTCTTGGTTCCCTGACTTTCCCTTCCCCCCCAATCTTTAGTTTAAAATACTATTGACCACCCTATTTACTCTTTTCGCCAGAACACTGGTCCCAGCTCGGTTCAGGTGGAGACCATCCCAACGGTATAGGTCCCCCCTGTCCCAAAACTGATGCCAGTGTCCCATGAAAAGGAACCCCTCATTCCCACACCACTCTTTCAGCCACGTGTTAACTTCCCTGATTCTTGCTTCCCTATGCCAATTTGCACATGGCTCGGGCAGTAATCCGGAGATTATGACCCTTGAGGACCTGTTTTTTAATTTGAATCCTAGCTCTTTATAATCTCTAAACAGGTCCTCTTTCCTAGACTTGCCTATGTTGTTGGTACCGACATGGACCACAACAACTGGATCCTCCCCCTCCCTCTCCAGTATCCTTTCAAGCCGGTCAGAGATGTCCCGCACCCTAGCACCGGGCAGGCAACATACCATGCGGGACTCTTTATCCTGCTCACAAAGGATACTATCTATCCCCCTGATAATAGAATCCCCTACAACTACAACTTGCCTATTTACTCCCTCCCCTTGAATGGCCTGCTGAACCATGGTGCCTTGGTCAGCTGACTCATCCTTCCTGCAACCCTGTTCGCCATCCACACAGGGAGCAAGTGCCTCATACCTGTTGGACAGGGTCAAGGGCTGAGGCTCCTGAGTTCCTGACTGCTGGTTCCCTTTACCTGCCTGACTTGCAGTCACACCCTGCTGTCCCTGGCCACTGGCAGGATTTAAACTACTTACTCTGACAGGTGTGACTGCCTCCTGAAACACAGTGTCCAGGTAAGTCTCCCCCTCCCAGATGTGCCTCAGTGTTTGAAGCTCAGACTCCAGCTCATCAACTCTGAGCCGGAGCTCTTCGAGCAGCCAACACTTACTGCAGATGTGGTCGCTGCAGCTCGCAATGGGATCTGCCAGCTCCCACATCAAGCAGCTCAAGCACATCACCTGACCAGCCATCACTAATTAATTAATTTATTTATTTAAGTTTATGGTGGGGGCAGCTTCAGCCAATCAGACACTACCCTGCACTTTTAACTGAAAAACAGCACAATTAGATTAACCACTTACCTTTCCTGGTTACCTCGCTGCACCAAACTACCAAATTCTCACTGTCTGTATCTCTCACTCCGGCTGTGTCTCCTTGACCTGCGCAATGCTAATAATGTAATATAATAATGCTAATAATAATATAACATGGCACTTACCTCACACCAATGGGTTTTATTATTAGGTTAGAGGAGGAGGGCGGGTGGGAGACACTACACGTGTAGTGTCTCGGGTTTCCTCTCCACCAGAATTTATTGGTTGGGGGGGGGGGGGGGCTTCCCAGAAGACCGCAGGTCGAAAAAAATAAAACAGAAAAGAAGTGTTTTTTTAAAGGAAAAACTTACCTCCCAGAAATCACTAGCGCACCGCTCCCGCTGAAATCGACTGGCCTGCTCCTGTGAAGGTAAGTGTTTTTAAAGGAGAAACTTACCTCCCTGCTTACTTACTTACTTACTTACCTGCTGGTGCCCCTTACCCTGCCCCGCAGGAGTCCAGCTACCTGCAGGGGAAGAAGGTGGCGCCGACCGCGTGTCCAACCCTGGCCATCACCACATTGGTGGCATCCATGGTGGAGGCCTTGGGTGCGATATATTGGCTGTGGGTCAAGATGTCCAGGGCGTTCTGTGCAGCCGGTGGCCGAGGCACAGGACAGGGCGGCCATGTCACAGCAGAGCCACATAGACATTGCAACAGCGCTCAGAGCTTGGCCCAGTCACGGCTGCAGGCGTCGAAAGCATTGGTCTAGCGCTGGCTGACCTGAGCCAGTCACAGGGGGACGTGGCCCAGTCCCTGTGCTCCATGACTGCAAGCATGGAAACCCTGATCGAGACGAGAGCGGGATTGCCAGGTGATGGTGGACCCCCCGGAGCTCGCTACGGCCACACACCATCCCAAGGAATAGTCTGGGGGCCATTGGGCACCCCGAGGGAGGAGGAGGTGGTGGAGGCAATGCTGGTGACTTCCACAGGAAAGGTGCTGGAACACCTCAGTTCCTCTATATCTCCCCTACCTGAGCTTGGCGCATCGAATGGACAAAAGCCATAATAGGGTGGCACCACACCCCCCGTGACACCCAGAAAAGCCTGGTCATTCCAGAGGACGGCCGCCAAAGGGGACCCAGGGCGCAGGGCGAGAAAAGCTGCAGGTTGCCTCCACCTCTGATGTCTGCCTGGGGGACCACCTAAAAGGAGTGTTAGGTCATGTAAGGTCAGAAAGTTAGACAACAGTTAAGTTGTCAGGGGTGAAACACATATGTTAGTGCTAGAGGTTTGAGCTACCAGTGGCCAGGCCGCCTAGTTGGTGAACCTGGAGGAGATTAGATTGTCCCATGCACGGCAGCCCTGGCACACATGTTATGTATCTTCCTGTGGCTGCCCGAGCCCCTTGCCCTGCTAATCCTTGCCCTCCGCATCATCCTCCTCGTTGGTTGAGGCCTGGCGTCTTCCTCAAGCATGTCGCTCCTCTGCTGCGCAATGTTGTGGAGGACGCAGCAGATCACCATGATGGGGAGACTCTCCGAGGGATGTATTGGAGGCCCCTCCAGAGCGGTCCATCTTCAGGATGCCAGTGCACCGCTCGATGACACTCCTGGTTGCAGCATGGGCGTCGGGTGCAGACATGTATGATGTGCAGCTGGTGGTCACATTGAGGGTTCGCGGCGGTTCTCGTAGGGGGACATGTGTCCCGTCGATCACCCCATGACCAGGAGCATCTCGGCAATGGCGGTGAATTCCGGTGCCCAGGCAACCTGGTGGCTCGGTCCATATTCAGATGGACATGTTGTGCCGCCTGAGCACATAGGAGCTCCGTTACGATGCTTATGCACCTGAGCACGGAGCTCTGTGAGATCCGAGGCAGGTCGCCACTCAGCGCCTGCAAGGACCTCGTGGCAAAGAAGTTCAGGGCGACCATCACCTTGGTGGCAAGCCAGGAACCGGTATCCTCCGACATACCCCTGCGGTTCCAGGTGTGCCATGATCCGGCAGATATGCCGTACGGTCTCACTGGTCAGCCACAGTCCTCGGCGACACGCACAGTCGGGCAGGTCCTCGTACGACAGGCTCTGTCGGCATCCATGGAACCTGCTGCGGCGCCTCTTTCCCACCTCCTCCTTGGTCTGTTGGACGGCTGGTTCTCCAACGTCACCAGCTGGCCTCTGCTCCACTTGGGCAGGCTCCGGTTCTGCAGGGCCATCTTTTAGGAGCTCCTGCTCGTGAAGCCTCACTGCGTCTGCCATGGATGCGGATACCAGGCAGATGCCAACCAATCCTGGTTAGATACCGAATTCCAATTTCTGCAGGGGGTTAAGGGCAGACATTTTAGCAGAGTGATCAATCCCAAAGGGCTACATGGTGGCCCTTGCTTGTACTGCAGCCCCTGCCCCCGCATACCCCTCCAATTCCGATTCCCAACAGCACATTTGGCCGTACCCGCCCCCCTCACTTTCCCCTCAGCTCGGCACGAATATGGCCGGTGGCACTCTGTGCGTCGAGGGGCCACAGTGGGCAGTTAGTGTGGTGCACAACCTGAAGGCTGCCTTGCAGACCGCGGCACTGGCGGTCTGTGCCGGGATACCTCAGTCCCAGGGGGCACCCGGATCCAACAGCCCATCCACGGCTACTGGGTCGGGCCAGTTAATGAGATGCTAATGAGATGTTAACATATGCGCACGTACATTTTGCAAGCCCACACCGGCGAGCGGAGTGTAACGCATTCGATATCGAGGCATTGGAGCATGGCGTTCCGTTGGGCATCCAGTGCCAACCTCGATTTTCAGCTGAAGAGCGATACTGCGCCCGATCGTGATTCACAATTGCAGCGTCGCGGGACGGGTAAACCCAGTCTGACTATTTATTCATTGAATTCTGACCAACATTACAAACTGACCTGTGACCCTGATGTCCACTTCCTTCTCTTCAATTCCATATCGATTGGTTGCTCTACATTTATAAACTCCTTGATGTCCTGATGTTGCGTGGGAAATACGGAGGACTCCAGGGGAACCAATCTCAACATTGCTGCTGTTACTGGGATCTTCCCACTTTAATGTAGGTGTGGGATTTCCATTGGAATTGCAGATCATTGTAACCTCATCACCTTTCCTGACGGTTACTGGAAACCCTGACACAGTTTTGTTATTTACTGATATGGTTGTGTCTCCTGGTTTATCTGGAAAAGAAATGTGAAACAATATGAAAATGGGAAGGTGTTTGGAGAATCAGCACAGCAGGGGTGGGACACAAGTTCAGCCCCATTGCCAGTGAGTTCCCAATTCCAGCCGTGTCAGTGTGGGACACATTCCACACTTTGTACAGAAACCGAAGCCGGGAAACTCAATGGTGCTAAACGGCACCTCAGATGCAATATGGTGCTGGGAGTGCACAGCCCATCATATTGGATCGAGCTGCTCCTTCGGCATCCAGAACAGCGACTGGAGCTATTTAAAACAATACATTTAATATTCTAAATAGGATTTTATTGTCTCTGTATAAACCTTTTGTGACATTGCAGTGTCCCAGTGTCGGAGTGATAAACTCACGCAGCAACTCCTGGTGCTACCAGGCAGCACTGGGCTTTTCACCAGCACTATTTAAAGGACTTATCCAGTACTTACAGGTTAGATGCTAGTTGGTCATTGAAGCTGATGATTAACATGTGAACATTCTGCAGCTCTTTTTCTGTCTGTGGAAACTATACTCTGATTGCTGAGAAGGAGATTTTGGTGCTGGTGTTGCACCAACTTGGATTGTTTCCAAACTGTTATAACCAGAACACATTGTGATTGGCCCCACTTCCCTGTCACTATGACAATTGATGCCCAGCCATGTACTGCAGTTCACTGAGCTGCCAACACCTCGCACCATGGACCGGCACTGTGTGGATTCACAGCTGTACCTCTCCTCCTGCAGTGTTATTGCTCGGACAGTCTGGGCAAACAGAGTGGGAGGAAGGTGCTTCTACACACAAAGAGGAACAAGAGGAAGAGAGTGTCACTCTGGATCACTCGTACTCATGTCCCAGAGGCTAGTTACAGAGCAGCATTGTTAGAGGCCGGGAATGGTCCATCCATGGTCGTTGCACTATAGGAAGGGTGTGACTGCACTTGAGGCATTGCAGAGAAGATTCGCCAGGATATTGCCTGGACTGGAGCAATTCTGCTTTGTCAGGAGGCTGATCTGTCTGGGGTTGTTCTCCTTAGAGCAGAGAAGGCAGAGCTCTGAACCTGACTGAGGTGTACAAAATTGTGACGTACATAGATAGATTAGATAGGAAGAAAGATTTCCCCCAAGTAGAGGTGTCAGTAACCAGGAGGCACAGATTTAAGATCAGCGTCACGGATGTTTGAGGACATTTGAGAAAAGTCTCTTCACGTAGACGGTGGTGGGAATCTGGAACTCGCTGCCTGAAAGGGTGGTAGAAGCGGGAACCCTCACAACATTTAAGAAACGTTTAGATGAGCACTTGAACACAGTCACACGCAAGGCAAGGGCTGGAAAATGAGGTTAGAATAGATCGTTGCGTGACACCTGGCATGGCCTGCATGGGCCAAAGGGTTTCTCTCTGTGCTGCAAAAATCTAGAACCCATTTGTCCCATCATCAGTCAGGATAGAATAGAATTGGAGTTTTACACAAAATAAATACAGACAGTGTTATGGGCCAGGCTTTAGAGAACCCCAAAGTGTATCATGGAGTTGACCTGATCGACAACTTTTAATACATTATGGTATGGGGAGCACACGGTCCACTCTACAGGTGCGGTACTGCAGAAATGGAAAAGTATTTTTTGAAGCAAAACAATGTTTATTCTATGAACTCAAGTTAACCTTTTTAAAACATACAGTGAACATCTTAGCAACCATTAATTTAAATACAACCCCCAAAGAATACAACACTAAGTAATGCTTAATAACTTCCCAAACAACATCCAGAAGACAAAAGAAATACCTTTTAACAGAAGCACATCAGGTTTACCTTCACTACTGAGAACATTTATAATTCTGAATTCACCAAATGATCAAGAGATAGTCTTTTCATGGCAGAGAGAACAACAGTACACCTGCTTGGTCTGGCTTCAGCTCCAATACTGAAAAAACGAAACCAAAAAAACACAGACACACCCAAGCTTTTCTCAAAGTGAAACTAAAAAGCAGAGCCAGAGCTCAGCTCCACCCACACTCTGATACCACTGCAGTAACATGAGCAGACAGACATTTCTTAAAGTGACATTCTCATGACAGCAGACTTTTGTAAACCAACATTAACAAACTGATATAATATTTCAATCCTCAAAAGATTAATTATTTATTCATTGAATTCTGACCAAGAAACAAACTGACCTGTGACCCTGATGTCCACTTCCTTCTCTTCAATTCCATATCGATTGGTTGCTCTACATTTATAAATTCCTTGATGTCCTGATGTTGCGTGGGAAATACGGAGGACTCCAGGGGAACCAATCTCAACATTGCTGCTGTTACTGGGATCTTCCCACTTTAATGTAGGTGTGGGATTTCCATTGGAATTGCAGATCATTGTAACCTCATCACCTTTCCTGACGGTTACTGGAAACCCTGACACAGTTTTGTTATTTACTGATATGGTTGTGTCTCCTGGTTTATCTGGAAAATAAATGTGAAACAATATGAAAATGGGAAGGTGTTTGGAGAATCAGCACAGCAGGGGTGGGACACAAGTTCAGCCCCATTGCCAGTGAGTTCCCAATTCCAGCCGTGTCAGTGTGGGACACATTCCACACTTTGTACAGAAACCGAAGCCGGGAAACTCAATGGTGCTAAACGGCACCTCAGATGCAATATGGTGCTGGGAGTGCACAGCCCATCATATTGGATCGAGCTGCTCCTTCGGCATCCAGAACAGCGACTGGAGCTATTTAAAACAATACATTTAATATTCTAAATAGGATTTTATTGTCTCTGTATAAACCTTTTGTGACATTGCAGTGTCCCAGTGTTGGAGTGATAAACTCACGCAGCAACTCCTGGTGCTACCAGGCAGCACTGGGCTTTTCACCAGCACTATTTAAAGGGCTTATCCAGTACTTACAGGTTAGATGCTAGTTGGTCATTGAAGCTGATGATTAACATGTGAACATTCTGCAGCTTGTTTCTGTCTGTGGAATCTTTGGCCGGGATTCTCCGAGCCTGCGGCGGGTCGGAGAATCGGCGGTGACGCAGGAAACTCCCACCACGCCGCCCTAACGCCGGGACGTAATTTTCCGGCAACCGGAAAATTGGCACCAATCGCGCCCGCACGGTCGACCTGCCGAATTCCCGTCGGGTTCTGCCGAGTCCCGCCGGGTTCCAACCTGGTACCACTGGGCAGGAGCTCGGACCAGCGGCCGTCCTGATGGGGTGGCGGGGTGATCAGACTCGGGGGGGGGGGGGGCCTCTCTACGGCGTCCAAGCCTGCAATCGCGTCTAACGATCGGCGGGTGCCCGCAATCTGTAGGGGCCCTACCTCCTACCACACCGGCTCGCTGTAGGGCTCCGCCATGTTGCACGGCGCTGGTGCAGAGACGGCCGTCGCACGCAGGCACGGACCCGCGCCAGCAGTGCAGGGCTGTGTATCGGCGCCAGAACTGTGTGGGGCACTCTGGTGCTGTGCTGGCCCCCTGAGGACCAGCTGAATTGCTGGGACAGAAGGCCCCTTAGACGTCGACGTGCACCACTCCGGTGTTTGCGTCGGCGTCACCACTTGGCCGGGATGTCAGAGAATTCCGGCCTATATTCTGATAGCTGAGAAGGAGATTTTGGTGCTGGTGTTGCACCAACTTTGATTGTTTCCAAACTGTTATAACCAGAACACATTGTGATTGGCCCCACTTCCCCGTCACTATGACAATTGATGCCCAGCCATGTACTGCAGTTAACTGAGCTGCCAGCACCTCGCACCATGGACCGGCACTGTGTGGATTCACAGCTGTACCTCTCCTCCTGCAGTGTTATTGCTCGGACAGTCTGGGCAAACAGAGTGGGAGGAAGGTGCTTCTACACACAAAGAGGAACAAGAGGAAGAGAGTGTCACTCTGGATCACTCGTACTCATGTCCCAGAGGCTAGTTACAGAGCAGCATTGTTAGAGGCTGGGAGTGGTTTATCCATTTGTCCCTTCATCAGCAAGGATGGAGTGGAACAGGAAACTTAATCAAAATAAATAAATAACAGAATGTTGTAACACAATGTGACCCTCTGGATCAAAATGGAGTGACTGAAATGCTGTTTCAATCCTCAAAAGATTAATTATTTATTCATTGAATTCTGACCAAGAAACAAACTGACCTGTGACCCTGATGTCCACTTCCTTCTCTTCAATTCCATATCGATTGGTTGCTCTACATTTATAAACTCCTTGATGTCCTGATGTTGCGTGGGAAATACGGAGGACTCCAGGGGAACCAATCTCAACATTGCTGCTGTTACTGGGATCTTCCCACTTTAATGTAGGTGTGGGATTTCCATTGGAATTGCAGATCATTGTAACCTCATCACCTTTCCTGACGGTTACTGGAAACCCTGACACAGTTTTGTTATTTACTGATATGGTTGTGTCTCCTGGTTTATCTGGAAAATAAATGTGAAACAATATGAAAATGGGAAGGTGTTTGGAGAATCAGCACAGCAGGGGTGGGACACAAGTTCAGCCCCATTGCCAGTGAGTTCCCAATTCCAGCCGTGTCAGTGTGGGACACATTCCACACTTTGTACAGAAACCGAAGCCGGGAAACTCAATGGTGCTAAACGGCACCTCAGATGCAATATGGTGCTGGGAGTGCACAGCCCATCATATTGGATCGAGCTGCTCCTTCGGCATCCAGAACAGCGACTGGAGCTATTTAAAACAATACATTTAATATTCTAAATAGGATTTTATTGTCTCTGTATAAACCTTTTGTGACATTGCAGTGTCCCAGTGTTGGAGTGATAAACTCACGCAGCAACTCCTGGTGCTACCAGGCAGCACTGGGCTTTTCACCAGCACTATTTAAAGGACTTATCCAGTACTTACAGGTTAGATGCTAGTTGGTCATTGAAGCTGATGATTAACATGTGAACATTCTGCAGCTCTTTTTCTGTCTGTGGAAACTATATTCTGATTGCTGAGAAGGAGATTTTGGAGGTGGTGTTGCACCAACTTTGATTGTTTCCAAACTGTTATAACCATAACACATTGTGATTGGCCCCACTTCCCCGTCACTACGACAATTGATGCCCAGCCATGTACTGCAGTTCACTGAGCTGCCAACACCTCGCACCATGGACCGGCACTGTGTGGATTCACAGCTGTACCTCTCCTCCTGCAGTGTTATTGCTCGGACAGTCTGGGCAAACAGAGTAGGACGAAGGTGCTTCTACACACAAAGAGGAACAAGAGGAAGAGAGTGTCACTCTGGATCACTCGTACTCATGTCCCAGAGGCTAGTTACAGAGCAGCATTGTTAGAGGCTGGGAGTGGTTTATCCATTTGTCCCTTCATCAGCAAGGATGGAGTGGAACAGGAGACTTAATCAAAATAAATAAATAACAGAATGTTGTAACACAATGTGACCCTCTGGATCAAAATGGAGTGACTGAAATGCTGTTTCAATCCTCAAAAGATTAATTATTTACTCATTGAATTCTGACCAATGTTACAAACTGACCTGTGACCCTGATGTCCACTTCCTTCTCTTCAATTCCATATCGATTGGTTGCTCTACATTGATAAATTCCTTGATGTCCTGATGTTGCGTGGGAAATACGGAGGACTCCAGGGGAACCAATCTCAACATTGCTGCTGTTACTGGGATCTTCCCACTTTAATGTAGGTGTGGGATTTCCATTGGAATTGCAGATCATTGTAACCTCATCACCTTTCCTGACGGTTACTGGAAACCCTGACACAGTTTTGTTATTTACTGATATGGTTGTGTCTCCTGGTTTATCTGGAAAAGAAATGTGAAACAATATGAAAATGGGAAGGTGTTTGGAGAATCAGCACAGCAGGGGTGGGACACAAGTTCAGCCCCATTGCCAGTGAGTTCCCAATTCCAGCCGTGTCAGTGTGGGACACATTCCACACTTTGTACAGAAACCGAAGCCGGGAAACTCAATGGTGCTAAACGGCACCTCAGATGCAATATGGTGCTGGGAGTGCACAGCCCATCATATTGGATCGAGCTGCTCCTTCGGCATCCAGAACAGCGACTGGAGCTATTGAACACAACGATTAACATATTCATCTTTGGATCATGCAATAGGACCATAAGATATAGGAGCAGAAATAGGCCATTCGGCCCATCGAGTCTGCTCTGCCATTCAATTGTGGCTGTTATTTTCTCATCCCCATTCTCCTGCTTCTCCCCATAACCCCTAACCCCTGATTAATCATGAACCTGTCTATCTCTGTCTGAAAGACCCTCAGTGACTTGACCACCACAGCCTCCTGTGGAAATGAGTTTTACAGATTCACCACCATCTGGCTGAAGAAAGCCCTCCTCATCTCAGTTTTAAAGAATTGTTCTTTCAGTCTGAGGCTGTGCCCTCGGGTTCTAGTGTCTCCAACTAGAGGAAACATGCTCTCCACACCCACTCTATCCAGGCCTCTCAGCGGTTGACCGTCAGGGTGGCACACCGCTCATCGTCTGGATCGATGCTGTATACCGACAGCAGCTGGTGTCGTTGATTCGGGGACAGCCTGTTTTTTGTCACGACACCGACTCGAAAAGGCGCCTTCGGGTCCTCGGTGTCACTGCTGTGTGGGAGGTCCGCATCGGACTTGGTGACCGTGGGTTGAATTGCCCGGACATTCCTGCGAGGCTGGCTGAAGCGATATGAATTGGCAGGCTGAGCTGCTCGACAACAGGCAGCAAAGTGGCCACGTCTGCCACATCGTAGGCATTGTCGAGATTTGGCAGGGCATTGCCGCTTTAAATTGGCGGAGCCACAGTTGCCACACGTCGTAGCGTCAGCACGTTCGCTGCTCCACCGTGCATGCGCGGTGCGGTCGTGTGTGGTGCGCGCCTGCGCATTACGTTCTTCAACGTCGCCGTCCCCTCGTTTGGTGCGCACAAGTGCGGGAGTCGGCGAAAAGCGCGCAAAATGGCCGCCCCCATCCAGGCTGAGGCCCTGGAGTTGCTCAATCACTTGGACCCGTTCCGCCTCGTGGGGACCTTGCCGCGCCGTTTCAGCCGCTCCTATATGGGAATACCGACTGGTGGCATTTTCGTGTAAGACACAGGTCTCGATGGCGGTCGCTCGGGTGAGCTGCTTTACTTTGAGGAGCTGCTGTCGTAGGGGGTCCGACTGAACACCGAAAACGGTCTGGTCGCGTATCATGGAGTCGTAGGTGGGCCCGTAGCTGCAAGATTGCGCAAGGATGCGGAGGTGCGTGAGAAAGAATTGGAAAGGTTCGTCCTTACCTTGCAAACGCTGTTGGAACACGTAGTGCTCGAAACTTTCATTCACCTCTATGCTGCAGCGAGTGTCAAACTTGAGGAGGACCGTCTTGAACTTTGTTTTATCTTCATCATCCACAAAGGTGAGAGAATTGGAAATCTGGATGGCATGGTCCCCGGCCGTGGAGAGGAGGAGAGCGATCTTCCTGGTGTCCGAGGTGCCCTCCCTGTCTGTGGCCTCAAGGAAGAGCAGGAAGCACTGTTTGAATATCTTCCAGTTGACCCCTAGGTTGCCGGCGATGCGGAGCGGCGGCGGCGGGCTGATGTTGTCCATGTTGCAGGGTGACGGAATGCTGGCGGAAGGCAGATCACTTGCAGGTAGGTCTAAGAAGTGCTAATATCCCTCAACTCCTGGTATCATATTGTGTTGGGTGTCCTGGATCCGTGGAACACATACAGGTCACCAACACTTGAAATAGTGTTGTATCATTAACTGTTGAATTATTGAATGATTTTATTGAATCATTAACTGTTTAACATACTCTGACTGTGGGTTAACACGATACCAGCTTTAACTAAAGACCTTTGCCTTGTCCTAACCAGTCGATGCACTCAGCACATGGTGAATATCTGTGCTGCAGGCTGTGAGCTCTGTCCTCCTAGCTAGCTGCAACTCGAATGAGCGGGAACTCTGATGCCCCCTGTCTTTATAGTGCGTGTGCTCTCACTGGTGATTGGCTGCGGTGTTGTGTGTGTTGATTGGTCCCACTGTGTGTCCATCAGTGTGTGTCTGCACCATGATATACTGGTGTATATTATGACACATGTTACATGTTGATGCAACAGAAATACATTCAGAGAATGCACTGTCTCAGGGCAGTTAGCAATGTTTCCTCTGATGCTGTTTGCTGTTCTGCTTCTTTCACTGGCCAGTACTTTTTAAATTGCTGCATGGTCCACGTCTTGACGGCAATGTTACTTGTGGTGGTCATTGTTTCTTCCTATAGGCTGCAGTCCTGACCCCTGCGTATCATTGTACCTCAGCAGCTCAGAGGAATATTTGCCGATCGGGAATTTTAATCACTTCGATTAAATGACCATCTGATAGATGATTTGTTTGTGAAATTGATTGGAATAGCTGAGATATTGCTCTGTCCTGATCTTCATGACTGAACAGAATGTTATGTGAAGCAGATCATTGTGTTTACATTCCAAACGGCACAGTCACTGCTTTCTTATAATCCTGGAATACCGAGTGGCAGCAACATTCCCTTATAATCAGAATAGTGAGTGTCACAAATACCCCCTGAAGCTGCTTCTCTTTGATTATATAGGATATATGGACCAGCAACAGGCCATTCTGCCCAATTAGCCATCTTTTATGTTCCACTCAAGCTAATTATCTGAATATGGAAACATGTCAGTAAATTTCTGACTCATTGGGAGGGATGTGTTTGTTTGAAATGATGTAAATCTGACACTCTGCAATTCTGACTACCATGAACGATCTGAATGCTTTCTGATTGCAATGCCTCTGATAAATCGGATTCTTACCATACACCACAATGAAAATGCTGCTATTCTTTGGTGGAACTGATGGATACTCCTCAAAGTGAGCTGTACAGATGATCTCTGTGGGACCAGCCGCCTGTGGTGTCCATGCTGCTGTTTGCCGGACAGTATTGTCATTTAACCATGTGGTTGAATTCAATTCTTCACCATCCTGAAACAATCTTACTCTCATCTTGTCAACGGGGTAAACATTTGAGACCTCGCATGTCAACGTCACTTCTTGCTTCACTTCGACGGGCCTTTGGTCAAAGATTCTTGGCGGATCCATAAAAGCTGTAACACAGACAAGAAATTTGCTTCATTTTGATTTGCTGCGATGTGTTTTAGTTCCCAATGGACAGAGCGGAAAATTGAGCATGTAGCCCTATACACACATCCCAGAATTCCATCACACTTGGTCACGGCGAGAAAACTGGAGCCACCATCAGGTCACATGCTTTCGTTTTGAAATTAATTCTTGCTACTCTTCAGACAGCCCAAATATTCAACTCTACTACCTTTGCACCAGTCACTATGAGTATTACAAGCTTATGGACTCACTAATTTACCTTCACTGTGATCTATAATTGCATCTGTCTACACCATCCCAGTTGAGGCTTGGATTTCAGTGTGTGGGATTCAGGCTGTCAATCTTTCAAGTGGGTTTTATTCTCCCTGCATCATGAGATTGGCTGACCTGCTCCGTGACCATCACCTCCTCTGGACACTGAGATGTGCAAAGCAGCCAAATGGATTTCCTTGAGACATCGCTGTCACTGTTAGGAAACCTCAGGCTGCAATCTGAGAGACACTGGAGAGGGATAATAATATCAGCACCTGGGCCAGTCTGCAGATAAACATTCTTTGCACCAATTTGTGTGTTGCAATCGAGCAGAGGGAAAAGCAATTTGCATCAAAACCTTGTTCCACTCATCTTAAAACATAGAACATAGAACAGTAGAGCACAGTACAGGCCCTTCGGCCCACAATGTTGTGCCGACCATTTATCCTAATCTAAGATCAACCTAACCTCCACCCCTTCAATTTACTGCTGTCCATGTGCCTGTCCAAGAGTCGCTTCAATGTCCCGAATGACTCTGACTCCACCACCTCTGCTGGCAGCGCATTCCACACACCCACCACTCTCTGTGTAAAGAACCGACCTCTGACATCTCCCCTATACCTTCCTCCAATCACCTTAAAATGATGTCCCCTCGTGACAGCCATTTCCACCCTGGGGAAAGGTCTCTGGCTATCCACTCTATCCAAGCCTCTCATCACCTTGTACACCTCTATCAAGTCACCTCTCTTTCTTCTTTGCTCCACTGAGAAAAGCCCTAGCTCCCTCAACCTTTCTTCATAAGATATGTCCTCCAGTCCAGGCAGCATCCTGGTAAATCTCCTCTGCGCCCTCTCCAAAGCATCAACATCCTTCCTGTAATGAGGCGACCAGAACTGGACACAATAGAACATAGAACATACAGTGCAGAAGGAGGCCATTCGGCCCATCAAGTCTGCACCAACCCACTTAAGCCCTCACTTCCACCCTACCCCCGTAACCCAATAACCCCTCCTAACTTTTTTTGGTCACTAAGGGCCAATATCATGGCCAATCCACCTAGCCTGCATGTCTTTGGACTGTGGGAGGAAACCGGAGCACCCGGAGGAAACCCACGCAGACACGGGGAGAACGTGCAGACTCCGCACAGACAGTGACCCAGCGGGGAATCGAACCTGGGACTCTGGAGCTGTGAAGCCACAGTGCTAACCACTGTGCTACTGTGCTGCCGAAATATTCCAAGTGTGGTCTAACCAGGGCTTTATAAAGCTGCAGCAAAACTTCGCGGCTCTTAAACTCAATCCCCCTGTTAATGAAAGCCAATACACTATACACCTTCTTAACAACCCTATCAACCTGGGTGGCAACTTTGAGGGATCTATGTAAGTGGTCTCCAAGATCCCTCTATCCCTCCACATTTCCAAGAATCTGCCTTTAACTCTGTATTCAGCATTCAAATTCGACCTTTGAAAATGAATCACTTCACATTTATCAAGGTTGAACTCCATCTGCCACTTCTTAGCTCAGCTCTGCATCCTGTCAATGTCCTGTTGTAACCTGTAACAACCCTCAACACTATCACTATCTTATCTCCCAGTGTCTACATAGAACATAGAACATAGAAAATACAGCACAGAACAGGCCCTTCGGCCCACGATGTTGTGCCGAACCTTTGTCCTAGATTAATCATAGATTATCATTGAATTTACAGTGCAGAAGGAGGCCATTCGGCCCTTTGAGTCTGCACCGGCTCTTGGAAAGAGCACCATACCCAAACTCAACACCTCCACCCAACACCAAGGGCAATTTGGACATTAAGGGCAATTTATCATTGGCCAATTCACCTAACCCGCACATCTTTGGACTGTGGGAGGAAACCGGAGCACCCGGAGGAAACCCACGCAGACACGGGGAGGACGTGCAGACTCCGCACAGACAGTGACCCAAGCCGGAATAGAACCTGGGACCATGGATCTGTGAAGCAATTGTGCTATCCACAATGCTACCGTGCTGCCCTTAAGAACAAATAAATCTACACTATATCATTTTCCCGTAATCCATGTACCTATCCAACAGCTGCTTGAAGGTCCCTAATGTTTCCGACTCAACTACTTCCACAGGCAGTGCATTCCATGCCCCCACTACTCTCTGGGTAAAGAACCTACCTCTGATATCCCTCCTATATCTTCCACCTTTCACCTTAAATTTATGTCCCCTTGTAATGGTGTGTTCCACCTGGGGAAAAAGTCTCTGACTGTCTATTCTATCTATTCCCCTGATCATCTTATAAACCTCTATCAACTCGACCCTCATCCTTCTCCGCTCTAATGAGAAAAGGCCTAGCACCCTCAACCTTTCCTCGTAAGACCTACTCTCCATTCCAGGCAACATCCTGGTAAATCTTCTTTGCACCTTTTCCAGAGCTTCCACATCCTTCCTAAAATGAGGCGACCAGAACTGTACACAGTACTCCAAATGTGGCCTTACCAAAGTTTTGTACAGCTGCATCATCACCTCACGGCTCTTAAATTCAATCCCTCTGTTAATGAACGCGAGCACACCATAGGCCTTCTTCACAGCTCTATCCACTTGAGTGGCAACTTTCAAAGATGTATGAACATAGACCCCAAGGTCTCTCTGCTCCTCCACAATGCCAAGAACTCTACCGTTAACCCTGTATTCCGCATTCATATTTGTCCTTCCAAAATGGACAACCTCACACTTTTCAGGGTTAAACTCCATCTGCCACTTCTCAGCCCAGCTCTGCATCCTATCTATGTCTCTTTGCAGCCGACAACAGCCCTCCTTACTACCCACAACTCCACCAATCTTCGTATCGTCTGCAAATTTACTGACCCACCCTTCAACTCCCTCATCCAAGTCATTAATGAAAATCACAAACAGCAGAGGACCCAGAACTGATCCCTGCGGTACACCACTGGTAACGGGGATCCAGGCTGAATATTTGCCATCTACCACCACTCTCTGACTTCTATCGGTTAGCAAGTTCGTCATCCAACTGGCCAAATTTCCCACTATCCCATGCCTCCTTACTTTGTGCAGAAGCCTACCATGGGGAACTTTATCAAATGCCTTACTAAAATCCATGTACACTACATCCACTGCTTTACCTTCATCCACATGCTTGGTCACCTCCTCAAAGAATTCAATAAGATTTGTAAGGCAAGACCTACCCCTCACAAATCTGTGCTGACTATCCCTAATCAAGCAGTGTCTTTCCAGGTGCTCAGAAATCCTATCCTTCAGTACCCTTTCCATGACTTTGCCTACCACCGAAGTAAGACTAACTGGCCTGTAATTCCCAGGGTTATCCCTAGTTCGTTTTTTGAACAGGGGCACGACATTCTCCACTCTCCAATCCCCTGGTACCACCCCTGTTGACAGTGAGGACGAAAAGATCATTGCCAACGGCTCTGCAATTTCATCTCTTGCTTCCCATAGAATCCTTGGATATATCCCGTCAGGCCCGGGGGACTTGTGTATCCTCAAGTTTTTCAAAATGCCCAACACATCTTCCTTCCTAACAAGTATTTCCTCGAGCTTACCAATCTGTTTCACACTGTCCTCTCCAACAATATCGCCCCTCTCATTTGTCAATACAAAGTCTAGTGTCTTTGCATTGCCTGAAAGAATATCCTGAATGAAGATACAGTACTTAGTAATATTGTCATGGGAGTGTCCCCTTTAGAAAGTTTTTTGTCTTATCACATGGCTTCAGTGATGTCATTGTGTGGGTGGAGTCTAGGTTGAGTGCTCTTTTGGCGGGTTGGTGCAAACTTGATAAGCCAAATGGCCTCCTTCTGCACTGGAGGGATTCTACAGATTCTGTGGCGAATTAAAAACTAGTCTCAGTAATGCTGCCCATGAAACTATCATTGATTGTTCTAAACACCCATCTGGTTCACTAATGTCCTTTAGGGAAGGAAATCTGCTGTCCTTACCTCGTCCGGCCTGCATGTGATTCCAGACCCACAGCAATGTGGCTGACTGGCTCTTAACAGTGTTCTGAAATAGTCGAGCAAGGCACTCCCTTCAAGGGCAATTATAGTTGGGCAGCAAATGTGGGTGTTACCAGTGACCCCCACATCCCGTTAAATAGTAAAGAAAACTGGCTCAAGGAGTTGTTTCTATTCCTGCAGCAATTCCTCATGTTCTTATGTCTTGCAAAATCTTTATTGACCCTTTCAAACTAATGTTGCACACTGAGTGACTAAAAGCCGTGTGGGTAATTTACAGTTACACATTGGACAAAGCAGAAAGCTCCAAATTTGCTGCTGGATCCAACAATTTTTATCCAGCGCATTTTGTTCTTTGGATAAAACATGCGCTATTGAATAGTTTATTGCTGGAATGTTTTCCATTATTTATTGTCTACAAATTTGAGATATTTAACCCATTCTCAAAAAGAGGAGAGCGTTTCTCACTCGAGAGGAACTTACAGTGAGCTCGCAGAGTCACAGAGCAGTTTGCGATTGGTTTTGTGCTGTTAGAGCCCAGGTCCACTTCTGCCAAGCAGGTGTACTCCTGTCCATCATCTGACACACTGGCAGTGAAACTGAAGACATTCCTCAATCTTATATCTTCATCCGGGAAACCTTGTTCTCCTGTGGAATTAATCTGAAGAGTCTGATTCCCTCTCAGCCATGTGAGGATGAGTTTATTGTTTGGATAGACCCTCGGACCAATGCACTCCAGACTATACGTTTTGTTAACTTCCAGCACTTCCGGAGGTGAAGTAATGTTTATCTCTCGATCTGTTAAAAGACATTAAAGGAATCATGACATAAAATATATCTGAAACCTCCTGTTGCACTCCTCCATTCTCTCATCACATATAATTTTCATATAGTATGCAGGCAGTCAATATGTTCAATAGAGGTTATTCCAGTCAGAAATGTCCTTCTGGCCCATAAACCCTATTAAAGTTTTGCTTCAGTAATTCTCTTCACTTTGCACAAAGCCATGAGTAACAATCTTGGACTTTGATTCAATGTTAGCAATGACAAAAAATGAAACTATTATTGAAAAGAATCACAGGGCAGAATCTTCCCTTGGGGAGTATAATCGTGTTGCTGTGAATAGAAATTCGAATGATTTCTATTCAGGGATGGGACAGCTTGACCTCTGCGACCTCGCACTGGCCGTTCTGTGTACATGCGTGGGAAGCCCGGTGAATCTTGTCACAATGGGTCGAGATTGTTGGTGGCAGAGTTAAAGGAGACCCAGAGAGCCATTCACTCACTTCAAGCGGGAGCATCAATCTGCCAGTCATCCCAGAGGCAGAGACCTACTACAGATAACAGAATGGCACAGATCAGAGTGTGGCACCATGGCCCAGCAATGCCAATCCTTCCAGGTAAGGCAGGGGAAGGGGTTCAGTCTCCCAGAGACGCAGCCGGAAGTCATCCTGGATGACCAAGGCAGCCTGGGTGGAAGTCGTTGCAGATCAAAGTACCTGTGGGACCGACAGAAGTGCCAGTGCAGCAGCACGGGCAGGGGATAAACGATCGGCTGATCGTGCATCCTTTGCCTGTGCAACAGCAGCATAGGGAGCGTGCTCCTAAACTCATCACCCATTGGCATGACATTCGACCTTCTGTCTGTCTGCAGGACAGGAGGAGGGAATGGGCCATTACTGGTGCCGCCATTTTGGATATCAGAGTGCTCAGCACCTTTGAAGAGGAGGCCACCAGACTGGCCGAGGCGACAGGGGCTGTGCCAGTGCTAAAGGGAAGACAGGAGTCCCCTAACAAGCCAGTGATGATGCCTCCTGCAGTTGTTAGATGTGCTGACAGGGTGACATTGTTTTAATAAGGGAGACTATTTAGGCTCCCACAAAATATTTTCCTTCACTTTCCAGACATCAGCAAGAAAAGAAAGAGGAGGTTGAGAAAAGGAGCAATAGCTCCGGCTCCAAAGCCACCTCAGAGGATCACTGAGTAGAATCGTCTATATGTTGGGTTCAAATTAGAATGATTTGTATTCGGGGGCGGCACAGCGAGCCTCCTGCGATCTCGTGCTGGTCAGCTCATTAAATATGCACGCATGAGAATCTCGAAGAATCTTGTGGTGGATCGGCACAAAGTCGCAGTGCCCTCCCATCATGGCATTTGCCTGCACCCTCCACCAACCCAGAGGCATTCACTGACATCATTTCACAGCTGGAGACCAGGCCCCTGCTGGCGATCAGGCCCCTGCTGGAGATCAGGACTCTGCTGGAGATCAGGACTCTGCTGGAGACCAGGCCCCTGCTGGAGACCAGGCCTCTGCTGGAGAACAGGCCCCTGCTGGAGATCAGGCCTCTGCGAGAGACCAGGCCCCTGCTGGAGACCAGGCCCCTGCTGGAGACCAGGCCCCTGCTGGAGACCAGGCCACTGCTGGAGACCAGGCCCCTGCTGGAAACTAGGTGCCTGCTGGAGACGAGGCCCCTGCTGCAGACCAGGCCCCTGCTAGAGATCAGGCCCCTGCTGGAGACCAGGCCCCTGCTGGAGATCAGGACTTTGCTGGAGAACAGGCCCCTGCTGGAGAACAGGCCCCTGCTGGAGATCAGGACTCTGCTGGAGACCAGGCCTCTGCTGGAGACAAGGCCCCTGCTGGAAACTAGGTGCCTGCTGGAGACGAGGCCCCTGCTGCAGACCAGGCCCCTGCTAGAGATCAGGCCCCTGCTGGAGACCAGGCCCCTGCTGGAGATCAGGATTTTGCTGGAGTACAGGCCCCTGCTGGAGAACAGGCCCCTGCTGGAGATCAGGACTCTGCTGGAGACCAGGCCTCTGCTGGAGACAAGGCCCCTGCTGGAGACCAGACCCCTGCTGGTGATCAGGCCCCTGCTGGAGACCAGGCCCCTGCTGGAGACCAGGCCACTGCTGGAGACCAGACCCCTGCTGGAAACTAGGTGCCTGCTGGAGACCAGGCCCCTGCTGGAAACTAGGTGCCTGCTGGAGACCAGGCCCCTGCTAGAGATCAGGCCCCTGCTGGAGACCAGGCCCCTGCTGGAGATCAGGACTCTGCTGGAGACCAGGCCCCTGCTGGAAACTAGGTGCCTGCTGGAGACGAGGCCCCTGCTGCAGACCAGGCCCCTGCTAGAGATCAGGCCCCTGCTGGAGACCAGGCCCCTGCTGGAGATCAGGACTTTGCTGGAGAACAGGCCCCTGCTGGAGAACAGGCCCCTGCTGGAGATCAGGACTCTGCTGGAGACCAGGCCTATGCTGGAGACAAGGCCCCTGCTGGAGACCAGACCCCTGCTGGTGATCAGGCCCCTGCTGGAGACCAGGCCTCTGCTGGAGACCAGGCCACTGCTGGAGACAAGACCCCTGCTGGAAACTAGGTGCCTGCTGGAGACCAGGCCCCTGCTGGAGACCAGGCCCCTGCTAGAGATCAGGCCCCTGCTGGAGACCAGGCCCCTGCTGGAGATCAGGACTCTGCTGGAGACCAGGCCCCTGCTGGAGAACAGGCCCCTGCTGGAGATCAGGACTCTGCTGGAGATCAGGCCTCTGCTGGAGACAAGGCCCCTGCTGGAGACCAGACCCCTGCTGGTGATCACGGCCCGGCTGGAGAACAGGCCCCTGCTGGAGATCAGGACTCTGCTGGAGACCAGGCCCCTGCTGGAGACCAGGCCCCTGCTGGAGATCAGGACTCTGCTGGAGACCAGGCCCCTGCTGGAGACCAGGCCCCTGCTGGAGATCAGGACTCTGCTGGAGACCAGGCCTCTGCTGGAGACAAGGCCCCTGCTGGAGACCAGACCCCTGCTGGTGATCAGGCCCCTGCTGGATAACAGGCCCCTGCTGGAGATCAGGACTCAGCTGGAGACCAGGCCCCTGCTGGAGACCAGGCCCCTGCTGGAGACCAGGTCCCTGCTGGAGATCAGGCCACTGCTGGAGACCAGGCCCCTGCTGGAGATCAGGACTCTGTTGGAGACCAGGCCCGTGCTGGAGAACAGGCCCCTGCTGGAGATCAGGACTCTGCTGGAGACCAGGCCCCTGCTGGAGACCAGGCCCCTGCTGGAGACCAGGCCCCTGCTGGAGATCAGGACTCTGCTGGAGACCAGGACTCTGTCGGAGACCAGGCTCCTGCTGGAGACAAGGCCCCTGCTGGAGAACAGGCCCCTGCTGGAGATCAGGCCTCTGCTGGAGACCAGGCCCCTGCTGGAGACCAGGCCCCTGCTGGAGACCAGGCCCCTGCTGGAGATCAGGACTCTGCTGGAGACCAGGACTCTGTCGGAGACCAGGCTCCTGCTGGAGATCAGGCCTCTGCTGGAGACCAGGCCCCTGCTGGAGACCAGGCCCCTGCTGGAGATCAGAACTCTGCTGGAGCTCAGGCCCCTGCTGGAGACCAGGCCCCTGCTGGAGATCAGGACTCTGCTGGAGACCAGGCCCCTGCTGAAGACCAGGCCCCTGCTGGAGACCAGGCCCCTGCTGGAGACCAGGCCTCTGCTGGAGAACAGGCCCCTGCTGGAGATCAGGCCTCTGCTGGAGACCAGGCCCCTGCTGGAGACAAGGCCCCTGCTGGAGACCAGGCAACTGCTGGAGACCAGGCCCCTGCTGGAGACCAGGGCCCTGCTGGAGATCAGGCCCCTGCTGGAGACCAGGCCCCTGCTGGAGATCAGGACTCTGCTGGAGACCAGGCCCCTGCTGGAGAACAGGCCCCTGCTGGAGATCAGGACTCTGCTGGAGATCAGGCCTCTGCTGGAGACAAGGCCCCTGCTGGAGACCAGACCCCTGCTGGTGATCACGCCCCGGCTGGAGAACAGGCCCCTGCTGGAGATCAGGACTCTGCTGGAGACCAGGCCCCTCCTGGAGACCAGGCCCCTGCTGGAGATCAGGACTCTGCTGGAGACCAGGCCCCTGCTGGAGAACAGGCCCCTGCTGGAGATCAGGACTCTGCTGGAGACCAGGCCTATGCTGGAGACAAGGCCCCTGCTGGAGACAAGACAGCTGCTGGTGATCAGGCCCCTGCTGGAGACCAGGCCTCTGCTGGAGACCAGGCCTATGCTGGAGACAAGGCCCCTGCTGGAGACCAGACCACTGCTGGAGAACAGGCCCCTGCTGGAGATCAGGACTCTGCTGGAGACCAGGTCTATGCTGGAGACAAGGCCCCTGCTGGAGACCAGACCCCTGCTGGTGATCAGGCCCCTGCTGGAGACCAGGCCTCTGCTGGAGACCAGGCCACTGCGGGAGACCAGACCCCTGCTGGAAACTAGGTGCCTGCTGGAGACCAGGCCCCTGCTGGAGACCAGGCCCCTGCTAGAGATCAGGCCCCTGCTGGAGACCAGGCCCCTGCTGGAGATCAGGACTCTGCTGGAGACCAGGCCCCTGCTGGAGAACAGGCCCCTGCTGGAGATCAGGACTCTGCTGGAGATCAGGCCTCTGCTGGAGACAAGGCCCCTGCTGGAGACCAGACCCCTGCTGGTGATCACGGCCCGGCTGGAGAACAGGCCCCTGCTGGAGATCAGGACTCTGCTGGAGACCAGGCCCCTGCTGGAGACCAGGCCCCTGCTGGAGATCAGGACTCTGCTGGAGACCAGGCCCCTGCTGGAGACCAGGCCCCTGCTGGAGATCAGGACTCTGCTGGAGACCAGGCCTCTGCTGGAGACAAGGCCCCTGCTGGAGACCAGACCCCTGCTGGTGATCAGGCCCCTGCTGGAGAACAGGCCCCTGCTGGAGATCAGGACTCAGCTGGAGACCAGGCCCCTGCTGGAGACCAGGCCCCTGCTGGAGACCAGGTCCCTGCTGGAGATCAGGCCACTGCTGGAGACCAGGCCCCTGCTCGAAATCAGGACTCTGTTGGAGACCAGGCCCGTGCTGGAGAACAGGCCCCTGCTGGAGATCAGGACTCTGCTGGAGACCAGGCCCCTGCTGGAGACCAGGCCCCTGCTGGAGACCAGGCCCCTGCTGGAGATCAGGACTCTGCTGGAGACCAGGACTCTGCCGGAGACCAGGCCCCTGCTGGAGACAAGGCCCCTGCTGGAGAACAGGCCCCTGCTGGAGATCAGGCCTCTGCTGGACACCAGGCCCCTGCTGGAGACCAGGCCCCTGCTGGAGATCAGAACTCTGCTGGAGCTCAGGCCCCTGCTGGAGACCAGGCCCCTGCTGGAGATCAGGACTCTGCTGGAGACCAGGCCCCTGCTGAAGACCAGGCCCCTGCTGGAGACCAGGCCCCTGCTGGAGATCAGGACTCTTCTGAAGATCAGGACTCTGCTGGAGACCAGGCCCCTGCTGGAGACCAGGCCTCTGCTGGAGAACAGGCCCCTGCTGGAGATCAGGCCTCTGCTGGAGACCAGGCCCCTGCTGGAGACAAGGCCCCTGCTGGAGACCAGGCAACTGCTGGAGACCAGGCCCCTGCTGGAGACCAGGGCCCTGCTGGAGATCAGGATCCTGCTGGAGACCAGGCCCCTGCTGGCGATCAGGCCCCTGCTGGAGACCAGGCCACTGCTGGAGACCAGGCCACTGCTGGAGGATCAGGACTCTGCTGGAGACCAGGCACCTGCTGGAGACCTGGATCCTGCTGGAGATCAGGACTCTGCTGGAGACCAGGCCCCTGCTGGAGACCAGGCCACTGCTGGAGATCAGGACTCTGCTGGAGACCAGGCCCCTGCTGGAGACCAGGCCCCTGCTGGTGACCAGGCCCCTGCTGGAGACCAGGCCCGTGCTGGAGATCAGGACTCTGCTGGAGACCAGGCGCCTGATGGAGACCAGGCCCCTGCTGGAGATCAGGACTCTGCTGGAGACCAGGCCCCTGCTGGAGACCAGGCCCCTGCTGGAGACCAGGCCCCTGCTGGAGATCAGGACTCTGCTGGAGACCAGGCCCCTGCTGGAGACCAGGCCTCTGCTGGAGATCAGGACTCTGCTGGAGACCAGGCCCCTGCTGGAGACCAGGCGCCTGCTGGAGATCAGGACTCTGCTGGAGACCAGGCCCCTGCTGGAGACCAGGCCCCTGCTGGAGATCAGGACTCTGCTGGAGACCAGGCCTCTGCTGGAGACAAGGCCCCTGCTGGAGACCAGACCCCTGCTGGTGATCAGGCCCCTGCTGGAGAACAGGCCCCTGCTGGAGATCAGGACTCAGCTGGAGACCAGGCCCCTGCTGGAGACCAGGCCCCTGCTGGAGACCAGGTCCCTGCTGGAGATCAGGCCACTGCTGGAGACCAGGTCCCTGCTGGAGATCAGGACTCTGCTGGAGACCAGGCCTCTGCTGGAGACCAGGCCCCTGCTGGAGACCAGGCCCCTGCTGGAGATCAGGATTCTGCTGGAGACCAGGCCCCTGCTGGAGATCAGGCCCCTGCTGGAGACCAGGCCACTGCTGGCGACCAGGCCCCTGCTGGAGGATCAGGACTCTGCTGGAGACCAGGCGCCTGCTGGAGACCAGGCCCCTGCTGGAGACCAGGCCCCTGCTGGAGACCAGGCCCCTGCTGGGCTCCATGCAGATGACGAGGTTATGGATTGATCAGAGTGACATTTGGCGATGCAAAGACAGGCATTAATACCCCAGTCCAGTACAATTTGGTTGCAATCCCTTTTTGTGAGGTCTATTTGTATCCTTGGTAAGGAGACAAGCCAAACAATTTTGCATGTGAGGCCTCACAAAGGCATCAGTTAATTGCACACACCCATGCGACACTCAACCCCACTTGAATTCAAAGCTAACTTCCTCTTTGCCTCCTTACTTGCAGCCTTCACCTACATGTTCGATCAATGGTACATTTGAACAAGAACAAGGAGAGTGAGTGAAATGACCTGTGTGCTGGACAGTGTGGAAGGCTGAGAGATTAGCTATGGAACCATTAAGAGCTCTGGTGAATGGTTGGACCTCCACACCCCCAGAAGAGGTACTGTCATTGAGTGGATCGATATTTTTCAGGATTATAAAGATGTCAAAGGATATGGGGTTACTGGGGAAATTGGCCCAGTTACAAGAATTTATTGATTAAAACACACGGAGGAACAATCTCAAGGGGCAAAGAACAAACAAAGAACAAAGAAATGTACAGCACAGGAACAGGCCCTTCGGCCCTCCAAGCCCGTGCCGACCATGCTGCCCGACTAAACTACAATCTTCTACACTTCCTGGGTCCGTATCCCTCTATTCCCATCCTATTCATATATTTGTCAAGATGCCCCTTAAATGTCCCTATCGTCCCTGCCTCCACTACCTCCTCCGGTAGTGAGTTCCAGGCACCCACTACCTCAAAAGATGATTTCCCTCCTGCTAATTTAAGTTCCCTGGCCCGCCAAACGTCCTGCTCCAGTCTGGCCCAGGGGATTCTGTCCACAGAATAATAGACCACAGAAGGAGGCCATTGTGCATGTGTCGACATCCTGAAGAAGCTATCCAATCAGTTCCACTCCCCAGCTCTGGCCTCACACATCTGCAACCTCTTCCCCTTCAAACATTTATCCAATTTGCCGAGCCTCCATTGAATCATAGTTGCGAGTATTCTTGTTGCGTTTTCCAGTTCAAGTGTTCATCATTAACCCCCAGTATAGACCTCGACCATCAGGCCAAAAGGCACAGGAGCAGAAGTAGGCCATTCGACCCATCGAGTCTATTATATCATTCAATTAAATCACGATTGATCTGATATAATCCTCAACCACCTTTCCTGCCTTACCCCATAATCTTCTACAGGGAAATACACCATTCCCTGCAGCAGCTCAGCACGTCTTCATCACAGCACCTTCCAAACCCATGGGGCGAGATTCCCCGTCGCCGGAATCGGAAAACATGACTGGGCGGAGTTCGGCGTGGTTGGTGCCGGGCGCCCAATGGACCGCCATTGTCCAGTGCCTCGACAGTAGCCTCAATACATTCTACTCTGCACGTACAGTAAACGCCGTTGGCATATCACTAATGGCCCGCTAATCTCCAGGGACCGCCGCGGTGCTCCGGCTCCACCTGGAGGAATTAGCACCGGCGAGTTTCATTGGGGTTTTAAAAACAGGCACCATAGCTGCTGAGGGAGAGAGAGGAGGTAGGACAAGCAGCGGCGCCAACATGCGGTCCTGGCACAACTGGCTGGTGGGAGGGTATCTACCAGGGAGGGGGAGCAGCAGGGCATGTCGGAGTGACTAGGGGATGGGCCATGGGATCAGGGTGAGCCCAGCGGGACCAGGGAGTCCAAACATGGACCGCCACTGCCGAGGCCTGCAAGGCAGCGATCTAGTGCTGCAGCCCGATGACCAACCATTGTGGCCATGGTTACATAGAGTGACACCGGTCGTATGGGAGCCCCCACCTCACCAGCCCTGCACTCCACCCTTCCCCCGCGACACCACCAACTCCAAGAACAAAGAACAAAGAAAAGTACAGCACAGGAACAGGCCCTTCGGCCCTCCAAGCCCGTGCCGACCATGCTGCCCGACTAAACTACAATCTTCTACACTTCCTGGGTCCGTATCCTTCTATTCCCATCCTATTCATGTATTTGTCAAGATGCCCCTTAAATGTCCCTATCGTCCCTGCTTCCACCACCTCCTCCGGTAGCGAGTTCCAGGTACCCACTACCCTCTGCGTAAAAAACTTGCCTCGTACATCTACTCTAAACCTTGCCCCTCTCACCTTAAACCTATGCCCCCTAGTAATTGACCCCTCTACCCTGGGGAAAAGCCTCTGACTATCCACTCTGTCTATGCCCCTCATAATTTTGTATACCTCTATCAGGTCTCCCCTCAACCTCCTTCGTTCCAGTGAGAACAAACCGAGTTTATTCAACCGCTCCTCATAGCTAATGCCCTCCATACCAGGCAACATTCTGGTAAATCTCTTCTGCACCCTCTCTAAAGCCTCCACATCCTTCTGGTAGTGTGGCGACCAGAATTGAACACTATACTCCAAGTGTGGCCTAACTAAGGTTCTATACAGCTGCAACATGACTTGCCAATTCTTATACTCAGTGCCCCGGCCAATGAAGGCAAGCATGCCGTATGCCTTCTTGACTACCTTCTCCACCTGTGTTGCCCCTTTCAATGACCTGTGGACCTGTACTCCTAGATCTCTTTGATTTTCAATACTCTTGAGGGTTCTACCATTCACTGTATATTCCCTACCTGCATTAGACCTTCCAAAATGCATTACCTCACATTTGTCCAGATTAAACTCCATCTGCCATCTCTCCGCCCAAGTCTCCAGACAATCTAAATCCTGCTGTATCCTCCGACAGTCTTCATCGCTATCCGCAATTCCACCAACCTTTGTGTCGTCTGCAAACTTACTAATCAGACCAGTTACATTTTCCTCCAAATCATTTATATATACTACAAAGAGCAAAGGACCCAGCACTGATCCCTGTGGAACACCACTGGTCACAGCCCTCCAATGAGAAAAGCATCCCTCCATTGCTAGTCTCTGCCTTCTATGGCCTAGCCAGTTCTGTATCCACCTTGCCAGCTCACCCCTGATCCCGTGTGACTTCACCTTTTGTGCTAGTCTACCATGAGGGACCTTGTCAAAGGCCTTACTGAAGTCCATATAGACAACATCTACTGCCCTACCTGCATCAATCATCTTAGTGACCTCCTCGAAAAACTCTATCAAGTTAGTGAGACACGACCACCCCTTCACAAAACCGTGCTGCCTCTCACTAATACGTCCATTTGCTTCCAAATGGGAGTAGATCCTGTCTCGAAGAATTCTCTCCAGTAATTTCCCTACCACTGAAGTAAGGCTCACCGGCCTGTAGTTCCCGGGATTATCCTTGCTACCCTTCTTAAACAGAGGAACAACATTGGCTATTCTCCAGTCCTCCGGGACATCCCCTGAAGACAGCGAGGATCCAAAGATTTCTGTCAAGGCCTCAGCAATTTCCTCTCCAGCCTCCTTCAGTATTCTGGGGTAGATCCCATCAGGCCCTGGGGACTTATCTACCTTAATATTTTTTAAGACACCCAACACCTCGTCTTTTTGGATGACAATGTGACCCAGGCTATCTACACCCCCTTCTCCAGACTCAACATCTACCAATTCCTTCTCTTTGGTGAATACTGATGCAAAGTATTCATTTAGTACCTCGCCCATTTCCTCTGGCTCCACACATAGATTCCCTTGCCTATCCTTCAGTGGGCCAACCCTTTCCCTGGCTACCCTCTTGCTTTTTATGTACGTGTAAAAAGCCTTGGGATTTTCCTTAACCCTATTTGCCAATGACTTTTCGTGACCCCTTCTAGCCCTCCTGACTCCTTGCTTAAGTTCCTTCCTACTTTCCTTATATTCCACACAGGCTTCGTCTGTTCCCAGCCTTTTAGCCCTGACAAATGCCTCCTTTTTCTTTTTGACGAGGCCTACAATATCACTCGTCATCCAAGGTTCCCGAAAATTGCCGTATTTATCTTTCTTCCTCACAGGAACATGCCGGTCCTGTATTCCTTTCAACTGCCACTTGAAAGCCTCCCACATGTCAGATGTTGATTTGCCCTCAAACATCCGCCCCCAATCTATGTTCTTCAGTTCCCGCCTAATATTGTTATAATTAGCCTTCCCCCAATTTAGCACATTCATCCTCGGACCACTCTTATCCTTGTCCACCAGTACTTTAAAACTTACTGAATTGTGGTCACTGTTACCGAAATGCTCCCCTACTGAAACATCTACTACCTGGCCGGGCTCATTCCCCAATACCAGGTCCAGTACCGCCCCTTCCCTAGTTGGACTGTCTACATATTGTTTTAAGAAGCCCTCCTGGATGCTCCTTACAAACTCCGCCCCGTCTAAGCACCTGGCACTAAGTGAGTCCCAGTCAATATTGGGGAAGTTGAAGTCTCCCATCACCACAACCCTGTTGTTTCTCCTCTTTTCCAAAATCTGTCTACCTATCTGCTCCTCTATCTCCCGCTGGCTGTTGGGAGGCCTGTAGTATACCCCCAACATTGTGACTGCACCCTTCTTATTCCTGATCTCTACCCATGTAGCCTCACTGCCCTCTGAGGTGTCCTCTCGCAGTATAGCTGTGATATTCTCCCGAACAAGTAGCGCAACTCCGCCTCCCCTTTTACATCCCCCTCTATCCCGCCTGAAACATCTAAATCCTGGAACGTTTAGCTGCCAATCCTGCCCTTCCCTCAACCAGGTCTCTGTAATGGCAACAACATCATAGTTCCAAGTAGTAATCCAAGCTCTAAGTTCATCTGCCTTACCCGTAATGCTCCTTGCATTAAAACATATGCACTTCAGGCCACCAGACCCGCTGTGTTCAGCAACTTCTCCCCGTCTGCTCTGCCTCAGAGCCACACTGTCCCTATTCCCTAGTTCTCCCTCAATGCTCTCACCTTCTGACCTATTGCTCCCGTGCCCACCCCCCTGCCATACTAGTTTAAACCCTCCCGTGTGACACTAGCAAACCTCGCGGCCAGGATATTTATGCCTCTCCGGTTTAGATGCAACCCGTCTTTCTTATATAGGTCACACCTGCCCCGGAAGAGCTCCCAGTGGCCCAGATAACGGAAACCCTCCCTCCTACACCAGCTGTTTAGCTCCCTCACCCCAATCAGGCACCACCTGCCAACGGGGCATCACACGGCCCAGCAAGGGCCCAGAGTGGCCCTTACAGGAGGGTGACAGATTGGGCCGCAGAGCATGGGTGGGGCCTGCTACCAGTACCGTCGTCGGCGGGGACGGGTGCCTGTCCGCGGGGACGGGTGCCTGTCGGCGGGGACGGGTGCCTGTCCGCGGGGACGGGTGCCTGTCAGCGGGGACGGGTGCCTGTCAGCGGGGACGGGTGCCTGTCAGCGGGGACGGGTGCCTGTCAGCGGGGACGGGTGCCTGTCAGCGGGGCCGGGTGCCTGTCAGCGGGGACGGGTGCCTGTCAGTGGGGACGGGAGCCTGTCAGCGGGGACGGGTGCCTGTCAGCGGGGACGGGTGCCTGGCAGTGGGGACGGGAGCCTGTCAGCGGGGACGGGTGCCTGTCAGCGGGGACGGGTGCCTGTCAGTGGGGACGGGAGCCTGTCAGCGGGGATGGGTGCCTGTCAGTGGGTACCAGTGCCTGTCAGTGGGTACCAGTGCCTGTCAGTGGGGATAGGTGCCAGTGCCAGAGGCTCCTGCAGAGCCGGGTACCGATGGGCCCAGGGGTGCATGGCAGAGGGTAGAGGAACTCTGCTGAGGCGGTGACTGCAGAGGAACAGGAGGCAGCCAGTGAGGATGGAGAGCCGGTTGCCCAACAGGATGAGGAGGAGGAGCAAAAGAGGCCAGGAGCCGGTGGTGCCACAGCGCTGATCTCCCCTCGCACCATCGAGAGGCCCGAGGGCCACCGGGCTCCCCGAGGGAGGAGGCGGTTCTGGGGCCTGTCCCAGTGACTCCAGCAAGGGAGGTCCTGGAACACTCGGACTCCGCCCGTTCCATCCCTGGTGTATCTGGTGGACAGCGGGCTGAACAGGGTGGCACCATGCCATCCAGCACGCCCGCCGAGCAGCCTGGCCCATCCAAGCCGGGCCGCCCCAGGAAACGCGCGCCGACGGGGTGCCACGTGGCAGGGCAGGAGTCTCAGCAGCCCGCCTCCACTCCTGCTGTACCGTCTGGCGAAACACCAAGGCATAGTGTCGGGCCCGAAGGCAAAGAAGTTAGACATGTAGTAAGTTGGCACGGGTGCAGGGCACAGCTTAGTTATAAGGGCTAGGGCGCTTGTATGTGAATGTCACAATTAAAGTCACTGTTATACCAAACCTAGATGCCTCTGTGCGATGTCCGGTGCCTGAGGGGTTGTGAAGCAGACCGAGTGGCGCTGGGGTCGAAGTTCGGTACAATGGTACAACCTAAGGTCAGGCGTGTGTCCACACGGGATGGCGGCACCAGTGGCCTTTGCCCATCAGCATAACCGCAACGTGCAAGCGTGTCTTCGCCATCGTCCTGCGATGCCAGCTGGCATGTCGCTCCTGCGGAAAACCCTTCCCACCCCCCCCGCACCCTCCCCAGAACATGGAGGCCCCCTGCCCGAACCCCCCTCCCCCAGACATGACTGCACCCTTGGCCCCCTCCTCCTTCCCCCTCCCTCCTCCTCCTTCCCCCCCCCCCCCCCGAGCATGGCGGCATCTTTCCCCCACCCCATCCTCCTTCCCCCACCCCATCCTCCTTCCCCCACCCCATCCTCCCTCCCCTACCCATCCTCCTCTCCCCCCCCCCCCCCCCCCCCCCCCCCCCCCGCCCACCAAGAGCATGGCAGCACCCTGCCCCAAAACCCGTCCCCGCAGCGGTTCTCCGGCAGGCACAGCGCCGACCTCGATGACGCCGTTCTCGCCGGTTGGGAGAATGGCGGGTCAGCGTCGGACCGAAGTCGCACGAGAAATCGGCGCGAACAGCAATTCTCCCAAACAGCACGGCACGGGAGAATCCCACCCCCGGTGTTCTCACTTACTGTATACTGTGACCACCTTTTTCTGCTCATCTGCGCTATTATTCTGTGATTTACAGATCACATTACATGGTGCTGTAAAATCCCATGCCTGCACACTCGGGAAATAGTCTGTGATCCAATTACTGCCAGTTGTTCTGTTGGGATGTATCCCTGGTTTATATTCCACGTTGATTATTGGGTTTGGACATGTCGTAGTGCAGTTCATCTCTAAAGAAGCTCCAAATTCCACAGCTGGGGGGTTTGTGTTGAGCCTGATCTCAAATCCAGTTACAATTGCTGCCAAGGAAACAGATCACAGTAAATCTCGGGATATTGGACCCATTCAATGTGGCATTTATTTTTATTTTTTTTGAATAATTTTTATTAAAATTTTCACAAAATATCAACAACAAAATGTAAAAGGAAATCAATAGAATTAAATACAAAACAAAATAACCCCGTGCCCCCTCCCCCCTATACATAAATAATAAATTAACACCCGCCGAAACACATAGCAAATATATCCACCCCCTCAGATCCCCCAGTATAGACCTCGTCTGTAGTTCCTTCCTCCTTTTCAACTTCACTGGGTCCCCATCTTCTGCAAAACTCCGATCTACCTCCAACATCTCATCTATTACCCTCTGCCGTACCAACCTCTCCTCTTTGTCCACCCTGGCCTTAAACAAGATCACCTCACCCCTCACCACCGCCTTTAAAGCCTTCCAGACAACCGCCTTCGACACCTCACCTGTACAGTTGAAATCTACATATTCCTCAACTACTTTCTCAATTTTGTCACAGAATTTTCTATGATTCTATGAAAACCCTCGGTCCCCCAACAGCCCCACATCTAATTTCCACCCCAGCCTCTGTACTACCCCTTTATCCAGCACCATATCCACCCAATGCGGAGCATGATCTGACACTGCAATTGCCAAGTAAACCGACCCCTTAACCCCAGCCAGCAGAGCCTTCCCCACCACCAAAAGGTCGATCTGCGAGTATACCTTGACCAGACCAGCAAGCGCGGCAGTGACCTGTCCAATCTTGGCTCCTGCACCAGGTTCCAGTCCCCCCCTACTATCGTATGAGTCAAGTCGGGGATGGCCCCAAACACCTTCTTCACGAATCCCACATCATCCCAATTGGGACCATATACACTTACCAGCGCCACTAGCCTCCCCTCCAGCGCCCCTGGCACAATCACATACCTACCCCCCTGATCTGCAACCGCATTCTCCATCTGGAACCGTACTTTTTTGCTGACTATTACTGCTACCCCTCGAGCCCTTCCGTTAAATCCAGAGTGAAACACTTGGCTAACCCAGCCCTTTTTAAGTCTCACCTGGCCCTTCACCCTCAAGTGCATCTCCTGCAGCATTGCTACATCATCCTTCAAGCTTTTTAAGATGCGCAAGCACCCTTGACCTCTTGACAGGACCTCCTAACCCCCTCACGTTCCACGTGACTATCCAACTGGGGGTCTCTCACCCCCCCCTTATTATCCACCATCACCATACCATCGGGCCCTGCCCCGTGAGCCTGACCCGCCCCTATCCATTATTGACATCGAACCCCCTCCCCCTGTCGTGTTGTGTGCTCTGGGATAACACAGGCTGCAACTGGATGCAGCTTTAACCAAAAGATACTCCAGACCTTGAAGTTAGTTCAATCCAATTTATTGAACCAGTAGCACAGTTAGCATAGTTCTCTAGGAGTTCGACTCTCTGCTAACCTAAATGTGGTCACTCTGTCTGACTGAACCAGACTAGCTCTTAATCACGTGCTGGAGGTGTGATACTGTACATACACCCTGACTCACTCTGTAGATGTTCATCAGTGGAAAGAGGTGGAATGTGAGTGCCTCGTGCCTTTTATAGTGAGATACCACCCTGATAGACATCAATTCAGACGAGACGCTGAGAAGCAGTGAACCGATGCTTTAATAAGCTAAATATGTGCCGACCTGTAGCTCCTCCCACACTGACCCAGGTCAACAGGCTTTATACCTCCACCGCTGGGCGGAGCCACAGGCGGAGCCAACAGCAGCACCAATAATAACATTCCAACAGTACAACAGCAACAACCAATAACAGAACAGCAATAACAACAAGTATATACAACAGTGGAGATAACAATACTAATAGAACAGTATAACATATATACAACAGCCTTACATAGCCATACGTGGCTCAGCACACACCCCTGAGTGTCCTGCCTGCTCATTGGTCATGTCCTGTTCTCTGTGTTCATTAGCTGCCTGTCTGTATATCATTATCTGCATGTCTGCATATCATGACACCCCCCTCTCAGAATCCCCCCATATGTCCTCTCGAAGAAACCCCACTCGTATTGATCTTCCCCCCCCCCCCGCTCCCTCGTAGGCCCATCGAAATCTGCTAACCTGGCTCCAATGTTCTCAGCCCTCCTCTCCCCTCACCTCCGTTCACTAGCCGACTTCAGTTAGCTAGCAAAGGTGGGCCCCTCGCCCACAAGGCATTCTGTCCCCTCCCACCCAGTCCCAGAGGAAAAAGGAAAACAAAGAAAAACTTAGTGTTATGTAATGAGCCAGACTTGATTAAAGATCTTAAATTAAGGGAACACTTAGGAGGCAGTGATCATAATATGGTCGAATTCAATCTCCAATTTGAAAGAAAGAAGGTAGAATCAGATGTAAAGGTGTTACAGTTGAATAAAGGTAACTACCTTGAGAGAGGAACTGACGAAAATCGACTGGGAGCAGAGCCTAGTGGGAAAGACAGTAGAACAGCAATGGCAGGAGTTTTTGGGAGTAATTGAGGACACAGTACAGAGGTTCATCCCAAAGAAAAGAAAGGTTATCAGAGGGGGGATTAGGCAGCCATGGCTGACAAAGGAAGTTAGGGAATGCATCAAAGCAAAAGAGAAAGCCTATAATGTGGCAAAGAGTAGTGGGAAGTCAGAAGATTGGGAAGGCTACAAAAACAAACAGAGGATAACAAAGAGAGAAATAAGGAAAGAGAGGATCAAATTTGAAGGTAGGCTAGCCAGTAACATTAGGAATGATAGTAAAAGTTTCTTTAAATACATTAAAAACAAACGGGAGGCAAAAGTAGACATTGGGCCGCTCCAAAATGACGCTGGTAATCTAGTGATGGGAGACAAGGAAATAGCTGAGGAACTAAATAAGTACTTTGTGTCAGTCTTCACAGTAGAAGACATGAGTAATATCCCAACAATTCAGGAGAGTCAGGGGGTAGAGTTGAATATGGTAGCCATCACAAAGGAGAAAGTGCTAGAGAAACTAAGAGTCTAAAAATTGATAAATCTCCAGGCCCAGATGGGCTACATCCTAGAGTTCTAAAGGAGATAGCTGAAGAAATAGTTATGATCTTTCAAAAGTCACTGGAGATAGCTGAAGAAATAGTTATGATCTTTCAAAAGTCACTGGAGTCAGGGAAAGTCCCAGAGGATTGGAAAATCGCTATTGTAACCCCCCTGTTCAAGAAGGGAACAAGGAAAAAGATGGAAAATTATAGGCCAATTAGCCTAACCTCGGTTGTTGGCAAGATTCTAGAATCCATTGTTAAGGATGAGATTTCTAAATTCTTGGAAGTGCAGGGTCAGATTAGGACAAGTCAGCATGGATTTAGTAAGGGGAGGTCGTGCCTGACAAACCTGTTAGAGTTCTTTGAAGAGATAACAAATAGGTTAGACCAAGGAGAGCCAATGGATGTTATCTATCTTGCCTTTGATAAGGTGCCTCACGGGAGACTGCTGAGTAAAATAAGGGCCATGGTATTCGAGGCAAGGTACTAACATGGATTGACAATTGGCTGTCAGGCAGAAGGCAGAGAGTTGGGATAAAAGGTTCTTTTTCGGAATGGCAACCGGTGACGAGTGGTGTCCCGCAGGGTTCAGTGTTGGGGCCACAGCTGTTCTCTTTATATATTAACGATCTAGATGATGGGACTGGGGGCATTCTGGCTAAGTTTGCCAATGATACAAAGATAGGTGGAGGGGCAGGTAGTATGGAGGAGGTGGGGAGGCTGCAGAAAGATTTAGACAGTTTAGGAGAGTGGTCCAAGAAATGGCTGATGAAATTCAACGTGGGCAAGTGCGAGGTCTTGCACTTTGGAAAAAAGAATAGAGACATGGACTATTTTCTAAACGGTGACAAAATTCATAATGCTGAAGTGCAAAGGGACTTGGAGTCCTAGTCCAGGATTCTCTAAAGGTAAACTTGCAGGTTGAGTCCGTAATTAAGAAACCAAATGCAATGTTGTCATTTATCTCAAGAGGCTTGGAATATAAAAGCAGGGATGTACTTCTGAAGCTTTATAAAGCATTAGTTAGGCCCCATTTAGAATACTGTGAGCAATTTTGGGCCCCACACCTCAGGAAGGACATACTGGCACTGGAGCGGGTCCAGCGGAGATTCACACGGATGATCCCAGGAATGGTAGGCCTAACATACGATGAACGTCTGAGGATCCTGGGATTATATTCATTGGAGTTTAGGAGGTTGAGGGGAGATCTAATAGTAACTTACAAGATAATGAATGGCTTAGATAGGGTGGATGTAGGGAAGTTGTTTCCATTAGCAGGGGAGACTAGGACCCGGGGGCACAGCCTTAGAATAAAAGGGAGTCACTTTAGAACAGAGATGAGGAGAAATTTCTTCAGCCAGAGAGTGGTGGGTCTGTGGAATTCATTGCCACAGAGGGCGGTGGAGGCCGGGACGTTGAGTGTCTTTAAGACAAAAGTTGATAAATTCTTGATTTCTCGAGGAATTAAGGGCTATGGAGAGAGAGCGGGTAAATGGAGTGGACTCGATGGGCCGAATGGCCTTACTTCCGCTCCTATGTCTTATGGTCTTATGGTCTAATCCAACCCATACAACTCAATGTGATAACATATAAACGTCGCAACAAAGACTGTCAATCAAACCAAACAAAAACTTAAACTCTATAACAATGTGAAGTCAAGTCACTACTACAGGTCAATGAAAAGACGTTATAACATTTATACGTTTTCCAGCTCCCCAATCGCAGTCCACGACCTCTATTCCAGCTCTACTCCTCACTACTGTCCCAAGTCTTCTGCCTTCACGTCCGCCTCAGCTGCCTCCATCCTTGGTGTTGTTCGTCACCCTCAGCTTTGCTGGGTACACCAAATCGCACCCCCTTCTTGTACAGTGTCGCCTTAACCCCAACGTCGCTCGTTTTCTCGCCGACTCCACCGTCAAGTCTTGGTAAATCCGAACTCTCGCACTATCCCACTGCACCGTCCGCTTCTGCTTCGCCCAGTTTAACACCCTCTCCTGAATGTGGGATTCCTGGAAGCAGATAATTACTGCTCTTGGCGGCTCATTTACTTGGGTTTCGGCCTTAATGACGGATGAGCTCGGTCCAGTTCATAACGGGAGGGGCCCTGACCCTCCCCCATCGACTCCGCCAGCATCTTAGCGAAGTTGGCTGCGGGCCCTCTACCCCTTCGGGCAAGCCCACAATTCTCAGATTGTGCCGCCTCGAGTGGTTCTCCAAATCTTTGAGCGTCGGTCAAAGCCCTCTGTTGGCCTCTGCCACCCTCCGCAGCTCGTCCCTCATCGAGGTGAACTGGTCACTGTGCTGTGACGTGGCCTCCTCCACTTCCTTCACCTTTCCGCCCTGCTCTCTCAACTCGGCCATATTATTGTGACCACATCCTGATTGAAATGCGGTGACCAGCACTGTGGTTATTTGAGCGGGCATGGGAACGCGCAGCCAAGGCCGCTTATAACCCCGTTTTATACAGTGGGGCGCTCCAACCATCAGCACTCCCCATTGTAGTGAGAGCACCATTTTTAAATAGCAACCTCCGAGGCCCCCCAAACAATCCCCGACCTCCCACAGCCCAAATACACTATCGGAGGATCCCCGCAACCCCACCCACCCCACCCAACACCGGGCAACCTCGGCCCTATCACGTGCATGCAAAAAATGCCAGCTTGGCACCTTGGCAATGCCAACCCAGCACCCTGACAATGCCCATGCCAGCTGGCAGTGCAACCTGGACACCTTGGCAGTGCCAGGCTGGCACCACCCTACCCAAAGGCTATGCAACTGGTGGCCTCCAATCCCCTGGGAGACCCCACAAGGGCCATTCCACCTGCTGAAGAGCAATCACCTGAATTCTCTGAGCCTCAGGAACCTCGGGAATCTGTACATTACCGTGACGCTAGCTGTCTCGCTCTAATATGCAGATTTGCAACATCTCACAAAACCGTGTTGGATCTGGCGAGGTGTGGTGAGCAGGGTAGATACAGAGAGTGGGCGGCCCCGCAGCTCCGCGCAAGCTGCTTTTCGGGCGCAGTATGGGTGGAATTTAATGGAAAAGTTTTGAAGTTCATTTGTGCCGGATTTTCCAGGGAGTTTCCTGCCCGCTCTGCCGGCGAGCTCCCCATCGCTATTCAATGACACTTAGTCACTTTATTGGGCCTGGGGAGCTTCTCACTGGTTTAGCCCACGCCCGCCCGATGACCAGAAAGCCCGCCTGAGGTCAATGGACCTTTACATGGCCCACGTCTCACCCGTGCGGGGCGGAAGAATCCAGCCCCTTATTTTTTGTTCATTGGGGAGTTGCACTCAGAGATCGGGTCACCATTAGAAAGGAGGTCCCAATCTCAAAGGGAGCTTGTGCATACCCTTACGCCCCACCCATGGGCAATGTCACCCCCACACACATGAGTTCTACCCCCCCCCCCCCACTGAAGTGAGGACACCCTGCTATGGGGTCCCTGGGGGCCCCCCTCTTCGGGCTTCTTCCCGAAGCTCCCTTACAGGCCCCCTCCAGGACCCCCACCTGTCATCCCCCAACTTCCCAGAGGCCCCTACTTACCTGCCTTGCACCCACCCACCCTTCAACCTCACCACCCCCCCCCCCCCGCACCCGCCTTTCATGAGCATGGCCCCCCCCTTGGGCCCTGACCCTTGGCAGTGTCACCCTGGCACCTGGGCACCCATGTATTGCCAACCTGGCACCTTGGAAGTGTTCCTTCCAACTTAGCAGTGCCATCTGGGCACCTTGGCAGTCCAGGTATCCACTTTGCAGGGGAAGTGCGAGGGAGCCACCCTGCCCTAACCGCCCAGTGGCCTCCAATGGCCTCGGACACCCTCCCTCCCCAGGTGATATTTGCATGGATCAGTACTGAACACTTCTGATGTGTTGGGTGTTCTGGATCACATACAGGTCACCAACACTTGAAATAGTGCAACACTATTTTATTTAATCATTAACTGTTTAAACATACTCGGACTGTGGGTTAATACGATGCTAGCTTTAACTAAAGACCTTTGCCTTGTCCTAACCAGTCGATGCACTCAGCACATGGTGAATGTCTGTGTTACAGGCTGTGAGCTCTGTCCTCCTAGCTAGCTGTAACTCGAATGAGCGGGAACTCTGATGCCGCCTGTCTTTATAGTGCGTGTGCTCTAACTGGTGATTGGCTGCGGTGTTGTGTGTGTTGATTGGTCCCACTGTGTGTCCATCAGTGTGTGTCTGCACCGTGATATACTGGTGTATATTATGACATCCCCCCTTTTATAAAAAAATGTACCTGTGTGGCAATAAATAGTGTATGGTGAGAATGTCCCTGACTACGTGTGTGCGAAATATTTACAGGACTGTGTACATGGGAACTAAGCTATTTACATGGGAAGGTGCCTGGTGCAGAAAAACAGTGTGTCACAAGAATAACGAGATGAACACTATATATAAACCATGTAAACGAGTAAACGGAAGAACAGAACAAATCAGAAAGTCCATAAGCCCACAAAGTTCACAAAGTAAGTCTCTGAGGTGGGCGCCGAATTCTGGTTGACCGCCTCGAGGGTGGGTCGGGAGCCCCCGGCTGAGGAGCGGGCTGGACTGTGTCAGAGTGAGGAGGATGCAGAGTGACCGGGATCTCTGCATAGTCCATGGCAGGGTCAGCAGGAGGGCGAGGCGACAGTGGAGGATCACGTAGCGAGTGCAGAACGAGACGAAGGGCACGTCGATTGCGGCGCAGAAGGGAGCCATCCGGTAGACGAACCAGGAACGAGCAGGGGGCCACCTGCCGAAGAACCACAGCAGTTGCAGACCAGCCACCATCCGGAAGATGGATGCGGACGTTGTCATCTGGAGCCAGAGCAGGGAGATCAGCTGCACGGGAGTCATGAGGCGCCTTGTCATCTTTGTCTACAGGAATAGTGCCAGAAGACTAGAGGATAGCAAATGTTGTCCCCTTGTTCAAGAAGGGGAGTAGAGACAACCCCAGTAACTATAGACCAGTGAGCCTTACTTCTGTTGTGGGCAAAATCTTGGAAAGGTTTATAAGAGATAGGATGTATAATCATCTGGAAAGGAATAATTTGATTAGAGATAGTCAACACGGTTTTGTGAAGGGTAGGTCGTGCCTCACAAACCTTATTGAGTTCATTGAGAAGGTGACCAAACAGGTGGATGAGGGTAAAGCAGTTGATGTGGTGTGTATGGATTTCAGTAAAGCGTTTGATAAGGTTCCCCACGGTAGGCTACTGCAGAAAATACGGAGGCATGGGATTCAGGGTGATTTAGCAGTTTGGATCAGAAGTTGGCTAGCTGGAAGAAGTCAAAGGGTGGTGGTTGATGGGAAATGTTCAGACTGGAGTCCAGTTACTAGTGGTGTATCACAAGGATCTGTTTTGGGGCCACTGCTGTTTGTCATTTTTATAAATGACCTGGAGGAGGGCGTGGAAGGATGGGTGAGTAAATTTGCAGATGACACTAAAGTCGGTGTAGTTGTGGACAGTGCGGAAGGATGTTACAAGTTACAGAGGGACATAGATAAGCTGCAGGGCTGGGCTGAGAGGTGGCAAATGGAGTTTAATGCAGAAAAGTGTGAGGTGATTCATTTTGGAAGGAATAACAGGAAGACAGAGTACTGGGCTAATGGTAAGATTCTTGGCAGTGTGGATGAGCAGAGAGATCTCGGTGTCCATGTACATAGATCCCTGAAGGTTGCCACCCAGGTTGAGAGGGTTGTTAAGAAGGCGTACGGTGTGTTAGCTTTTATTGGAGAGGGATTGAGTTTCGGAGCCATGAGGTCATGTTGCAGCTGTACAAAACTCTGGTGCGGCCGCATTTGGATTATTGCGTGCTATTCTGGTCGCCGCATTATAGGAAGGATGTGGAAGCATTGGAAAGGGTGCAGAGGAGATTTACCAGAATGTTGCCTGGTATGGAGGGAAGATCTTGGGCGAACTTCTCCGGTATCGGCGCGATGTCCGCCGACTGGCGCCCAAAACGGCGCAAATCAGACGGGCATCGCGCCGACCCAAAGGTGCGGAATGCTCCGCATCTTTGGGGGCCGAGCCCCACCCTTAAGGGGCTAGGTCGGCGCCGGACGAATTTCCGCCCCGCCAGTTGGCGGAAAAGGCCTTTGGTGCCCCGCCAGCTGGCGCGGAAATGACATCTCCGGGCGGCGCATGCGCGGGAGCGTTAGCGGCCGCTGATGGCATTCCTGCGCATGCGCAGTGGAGGGAGTCTCTCCCGTCTCCGCCATGGTGGAGACCGTGGCGGAGGCGGAAGGGAAAGAGTGCCCCCACGGCACAGGCCCGCCCGCGGATCGGTGGGCCCCGATCGCAGGCCAGGCCACCGTGGGGGCACCCCCCGGGGCCAGATCGCCCCACGCCCCCCCCACCAGGACCCCGGAGCCCGCCCGCGCCGCCTTGTCCCGCCGGTAAGGTAGGTGGTTTAATCTACGCCGGCTGGACAGGCATTTTAGCGGCAGGACTTCGGCCCATCCGGGCCGGAGAATCGCGCGGGGGGGGGCCGCCAACCAGCGCAGCGCGATTCCTGCCCCAGCCGAATAGCCGGTGCCGGAGAATTCGGCAACCAGCGGGGGCGGGATTCACGCCATCCCCCGACGATTCTCCGACCTGGCGGGGGGTCAGAGAATCTCGCCCCTTATGAGGAAAGGCTGAGGGACTTGAGGCTGTTTTCGTTAGAGAGAAGAAGGTTTCAAGGTGACTTAATTGAGGCATACAAGATGATCCGAGGATTGGATAGGGTGGACCGTGAGAGCCTTTTTCCTCGGATGGTGATGTCTAGCACGAGGGGACATAGCTTTAAATTGAGGGGAGATAGATATCGGACAGATGTCAGAGGTAGGTTCTTTACTCAGAGAGTAGTAAGGGTGTGGAATGCCCTGTCTGCAACAGTAGTGGACTCGCCAACACTAAGGGCATTCAAATGGTCATTGGATAGACATATGGACGATAAGGGAATAGTGTAGATGGGCTTTAGTGGTTTCACAGGTCGGCGCAACATCGAGGGCCGAAGGGCCTGTACTGCGCTGTAATGTTCTATGTTCTATGTTCTATTGTGTTGTGCACGAGACAGTTGCATTCGTTGAAGGACTGGAACGTGGTCGAGGTCTGGGACATGAATGGACGGCACCGTCGTCCTCAGGGTGCGACCCATGAGCAGCTGGGCTGGCGACAGGCCAGTGGACAGTGGGGCGGAGCGATAGGCCAGCAAGGCGAGGTAGAAATCGGACCCAGCATCAGCCTTGCAGAGGAGCCGTTTGACTATGTGGACACCCTTCTCTGCTTTGCCATTGGATTGGGGGTACAGGGGACTGGCTGTCACATGCACAAAGTTGTACCTCCTGGCAAAGTTGGACCATTCCTGGCTTGCGAAGCAGGGGCCATTGTCCGACATCACCGTGAGTGGGATGCTGTGTCGAGCAAAGGTGTCCTTACAGGCACGGATGACTGCAGACTATGTGGTGTTGTGCAAACGTATCACCTCCGGGTAGTTTGAAAAGTAGTCCACAATCAGGACATAGCCCCTGGCCAGCACGTGGAACAGGCCGACGCCCACCTTGGTCCAAGGGGACGTGACCAACTCATGGGGCTGTAGGGTCTCACGTGGTTGGGCCGGCTGGAAGCGTTGACAAGTGGGGCAGCTGAGCACTGTGTTGGCGATGTCGTCATTAATGCCGGGCCAGTACACTGCCTCTCGGGCCCGTCGGCGGCACTTTTCCACGCCAAGATGGCCCTCGTGTAGCTGTTCCAGGACGAACTGGCGCATGCTATGCGGGATGACAATGCGGTCCAGTTTCAGAAGAACCCCGTCTACTACTGCCAGATCATCTCTAACATTGTAGAACTGAGGGCATTGGCCCTTGAGCCACCCGTCTGTTAGGTGGTGCATGACACGCTGTAGCAAAGGGTCAGCCGCCGTCTCGCGGTGAATTTGGACGAGGCGTTCATCCGTGGCCGGTAGATTGAAGGCCACGAAGGCCACATGGGTGTCAACCTGGCAGACGAATCCCTCTGGGTCACACGGAGTGTTGACTGCCCTGGAGAGAGCGTCGGCAATGATGAGGTCTTTGCCTGGGGTGTATACCAGCTGGAAGTCGCATCGCCGGAGCTTGAGAAGAATCAGCTGGAGGCGAGGCGTCATGTCGTTCAAGTCTTTTTGTATTATATTGACCAGCGGGCGATGGTCGGTCTCGATGGTGAATTGAGGAAGTCTTTACACATAATCGTGAAACTTGACGACACCGGTCAGTAGGCCCAGGCACTCCTTTTCTATCTGCGCGTAGCGCTGTTCCGTGGGGGTCATGGCGCGTGACGCATATGCAATTGGGGCCCATGATGAGGCCTCAACGCGTTGCAGGAGCACTGCCCCAATGTCGGATTGGCTGGCATCTGTCGAAATTTTTGTCTCTTTTGCTGGATCAAAGAAAGCTAAGACCGGGGCCGTGGTGAGTTTGGTTTTGAGTTCTCTCCATTCGCGCTCGTGGGCAGGGAGCCAATGGAAGTCTGTCGTCTTCCTGACCAGGTTCCTGAGAGCTGAGGTATGAGAGGCGAGGTTGGGGATGAACGTCCCTAAAAAGTTGACCATGCCCAGAAATCGGAGGACCGCCTTCTTGTCCTCTGGCGTTTTCATGGCTGTGATAGCAGCCACCTTGTCCGCATCCGGCCGCACACCCAACTGGGAGATGTGGTCCCCGAGGAACTTGAGTTCCATCTGACCAAAAGAGCATTTGGCCCTGTGAGGCGGAGGCCCTGCTCACTTATGCGTTTGAACACGCACTGGAGGCGATTGACATTCTCCTGCGGGGTGCTGGACCAAATGATTATGTCGTCGACATAGACGCGAACACCTTCAATGCCTTCCATCATTTGTTCCATGATCCTATGGAACACTTCTGAAGCAGATATGATCCCAAATGGCATCCTGTTGTAACAATATCTGCCAAAGGGGGTATTGAATGTACACAGTTTCCTGCTGGATTTGTCTAGCTGGATTTGCCAGAATCCTTTTGAGGCGTCGAGTTTGGTGAAGAGCTTGACGCGAGCCATCTCCCATGTGATCTCTTCGCGTTTGGGGATTGGGTAATGCTCCCTCATGATATTGCGATTCAGATCCTTGCGATCAATGCAAATTCTCAGCTCGCCGGAAGGCTTTTTTACACATACCATGGAACTGACCCAGTCGGTTGGTTCCGTAACTCTGGAGATCACTCCTTGGTCCTGGAGGTCCTGCAGCAGGGGTGCTGGGACCCTGCGAGGTGCGTGCACCACAGGCGTGGCGTTCTGTTTGAGTAGAATCTTGTAAGTATATGGGAGCGTGCCCATGCCTTCGAAGACGTCGCGGTGCTGGTCGATGATGGCGTTGAGTTGCGCCCTGAAGTCAGCGTCCTGGAAGGTAGACGTGTTATCAGGAGAGAGAGAGTGCACTCTCTGAGCGAGGTTCAACAGCTTGCACGCTGTGCGCCAAGCAGGGAGTCTTTCGAGGAGCCCACGATCTCGAAAGGAAGGATGGCTTTGCGTGACCTGTGCGAAACTTCAAGTTGGCACGAGCCGCTAGCAGGAATGACGTTGCCATTGTAATCCAATAGCTGGCAGGCCGATGGAAGGATGGCTGGTTTGACACGAAGGCTTAGGAAGTCAGACCGTGCAATGAGATTGGCGGAGGCACCAGTGTCCAGGCGGAATCGTATTTGGGACCGGTTGACCGTCAGGGTGGCACACCGCTCATCGTCTGGATCGATGCTGTATACCGACAGCGGCTGGTGTCGTTGATTCGGGGACAGCCTGTTTTTTGTCACGACACCGACTCGAAAAGGCGCCTTCGTGTCCTCGGTGTCACTGCTGTGCGAGGGGTCGGAATCGGACTCGGTGACCGTGGGTTGAATTGCCCAAACATTCCTGCGAGGATGGTTGAAGCGATATGAATTGGCAGGCTGAGCTGCTCGACAACAGGCAGCAAAGTGGCCAAGTCTGCCACATTGTAGGCATTGCCGCTTTAAATGGGCGGAGCCACAGTTGCCGCACGTCGTGACATCAGCACGTTCCCTGCGCCACCGTGCATGTGCGGTGCGGTCCTGCATGGTGCGCGCCTGCGCATTACGTTTTTCAACATCGCCGTCCCCTTGTTTGGTGCGCACAAGTGCGGGAGTCGGCGAAAAGCACACAAAATGGCCGCCCCCATCCAGGCTGAGGCCCTGGAGTTGCTCAATCACTTGGACCCATTCCGCCTCGTGGGGACCTTGCCGCGCCGTTTCAGCCGCTTGGATGTGGGAATACCGACTCGTAGCGTTTTCATGGAAGACACAGGTCTCAATGGCGGTCGCTAGGGTGAGCTGCTTTACTTCGAGGAGCTGCTGTCGTAGGGGGTCCGACTGAACACCGAAAACGATCTGGTCGCGTATCATGGAGTCGGAGGTGGGCCCGTAGCTGCAAGATTGCGCAAGGTTGCGGAGGTGCGTGAGAAAGGATTGGAAAGGTTCGTCCTTACCTTGCAAACGCTGTTGGAACACGTAGTGCTCGAAACTTTCATTCACCTCTACGCTGCAGTGAGTGTCAAACTTGAGGAGGACCGTCTTGAACTTTGTTTTATCTTCATCATCCACAAAGGTGGGAGAATTGAAAATGTGGATGGCATGGTCCCCGGCCGTGGAGAGGAGAAGAGCAATCTTCCTGGTGTCCGAGGTGCCCTCCCTGTCTGTGGCTTTGAGGAAGAGCTGGAAGCGCTGTTTGAAAATCAACCAGTTGGCCCCGAGGTTGCCGGCGATGCGGAGCGGCGGCGGCGGGCTGATGTTGTCCATGTTGCAGGGTGACGGAATGCTGGCGGAAGGCAGATCACTTGCAGGTAGGTCTAAGAAGTGCTAATATCCCTCAACTCCTGGTATCATGTTGTGTTGGGTGTTCTGGATCACATACCGGTCACCAACACTTGAAATAGTGCAACACTATTTTATTGAATCATTACTGTTTAAACATACTCAGACTGTGGGTTAATACGATACTAGCTTTATGAAAAATGAAATGAAACACTAAAGACCTTTGCCTTGTCCTAACCAGTCGATGCACTCAGCACATGGTGAATGTCTGTGCTGCAGGCTGTGAGCTCTGTCCTCCTAGCTAGCTGCAGCTCGAATGAGCGGGAACTCTGATGCCCCCTGTCTTTATAGTGTGTGTGCTCTCACTGGTGATTGGCTGCGGTGTTGTGTGTGTTGATTGGTCCCACTGTGTGTCCATCTGTGTGTGTCTGCACCATGATATACTGGAGTATATTATGACAACTTCCGGCTGCAGCCTCTCTGGGGAGGCCGGTGGATTCCGGTTGAGGCCTCCCTCGGTCTTCCCAGCAGCCATGATGCCTCACGGGATCCGCCTTAGTGCCGCGAGGCAACGCAATCAGAATCCTTCTGGTAACCATCCACCACATCGCTAACCTGCGCTCCTCCTTTAATTTGAGCTTTCTCATTTTTCGTGCAGCTGAACCCCCCCCCATTAATTTATATCACTTACTTCCCGGGCTGCTTTCTGGTTTTCTCCCACTCAGCTCAGCTCCCAATGGAGGCATTTGATAAAGTCCCATACAAGAGACTGTTAACTGAAGTGGAAACCCAGGAGTTGAGGGCAAATTATTGACATCGTTGAGTGGCAGGTGACAGAGAATGGGGGATAATTGGCCATCACTCTAATTGGCAGGAGGTGACGAGTGGTGTACCACAAGGTTCTGTATTAGGGCCTCAATCATTCACACTATTCATTAATGTCTTGGACTATAACATAGGAAGTCATTTATCCAAATTTTCAGATGATGCAAAGTTAGGCAGCATTGTAGACCGTCTGGATGAAAGCAGAAAATTGCAAGGAGATATTGATAGACTAGGCGAATGGGCAAAATTATGGCAAATGGATTTTAATGTAAGCAAGTGTGAGGTTATCCATTTTATCCAAGAAAGGATAGAGCAGAGTATATTCTGAATGGAAAGAGGTTGGGTACAGTGGATGTTCAAGGAGACTTGAGAGTTCATGTGCATAGATCCTTAACATGCCAGGAACAAGTGCAGAAAATAAGCAAAAGGGCGAATGGAATGCTAGCCTTAATAATAATAATAAGAATCTTTATTGTCACAAGTAGGCTTACACAAGCACAGTGGCTTCACAGCACCAGGGTTCCAGATTCGATTCCTGCTTGGGTCACTGTCTGTGTGTAGTCTGCACGTTCTCCCCGTGTCTGCGTGGGTTTCCTCCGGGTGCTCCGGTTTCCTCCCACAGTCCAAAGATGTGCAGGTTAGGTGGATTGGCCATGATAAATTGTACTTAATATCCAAAAAGGTTGGGCGGGGATAAAGGGGATAAGGTGGAGGCGTGAGGCTTACGTCGGGTGCTCTTTCCAAGGGCCGGTGCAGACTCGATGGGCTGAATGGCCTCCTTCTGCACTGTGAATTCTATATTAACAGGGAAAGACAGGGTGGATAAAGATAAACTATTTCCACTGGTTGGAGATTCTAAAACTAGGGGGCATAGGGTTAGACCGTTCAGGAGAGATGTTCGGAAGAACTTCTTCACTCAAAGGGCGGTAGAGGTTTGGGACTCTCTCCCACACACAGCTGTTGTTAATGGAGTGAGGTCACAGATCAGCCATGATCTCATTAAATGGCAGGACAGCTCGAGGGACTGAATGGTCTACTCCTGATCCTATGTTCCTATGTTCCTATGATTTGAAGTAAGTCACAGCAAGTCCCGGCTGAGAGCTACTCTCTAACTCACTATTGGGCAGGAAATCCAGAGCATCTGTCGGCATCTGTAAGCTTTGGAAAGTTGCAGCCAGAAAGCTTTGAGTGCTTTCAATTGTCTGTGGTGAAAAAATTGAAATACACATTGCCCGGATTAACTTTCACCTGGCCTTGAGACCTCTGCAGAACTCCTGTCCATCTGTTCATCCAGTCCATAGCCATTACATTAACTTTGATCAAACACCCCAAAGATGGGGAACTCAACAAGTGTAGAAATAAGAGAAAGATTCCAAAGGCTAGGCATGTCCTCTTTCACATTATTGAAAGAGGAATACTGGGATCTCAGCCTGCTGTAGCCATAGGTCCAGTTGAGACCAGTGAAGAAAATCAGGAAATCTCAGGGCGATGGGAGCAGACTTGATCTAAAAAAAAACGGCCTTTTTTCCACATTAGTTGGTGTAGAAAATATCTGTTTCCCAGAAACCAACCCCTCACTCCCACTCCAGTGTACCAGGATCTGAAATATATAACACAGGTCTTTCTTTCTTTCAAAGGCCCTTTCGGAAGAGCAACTTTTGCTCGGCCTACAATTTTCTCCTTCAGAAAACATGCGGTTGCCCAGGATTAGAGATGCCACCTACAGGATGTGTACAGCCACCCACCGCTCTGGACTCAGGCCCTTGAGGAGTTTGCACCTCAGAATCACTCGCACACACAAAGAAAATGCAAGTATAGCTACCTGGGAAGGCCAGTCAGAGGGAAAGGTACGATGGCTTGTGCACTTAATATTGTTGCAGCAGAACAGAACGGGCGCTGATGTTGTACTTCCTTATTTATAGAGGTTAATGTCACACACAAAAAGTGCCTAAAGTAATGATGGTTTATCTACAATTGTCTGTTGTACATCCAGGCAACAGGTGAAAATATACCCCAATGCAAGGTACAGTCGAGAAAATCTTTTCCTTTCCTGAGCACACAAAACAATGAATATGGTCGGAGATAATAGTCACTGTGAACAGACTGAAGTACAATAATCACAAGGAAAATTAACATTATATATTCACCAGCTACTGTAAATCTGGGTTCAGGTACATTTTTGAATGCACAAATATCTTGACTTCCTGCCTGCTTTTGTTTCAATTCTATCTTGTTCACCATCAGTTTGATAGAAATATAAAACTGCCAAATTTCTATTTCCTATCATCAAACTGAAACCATGCAGTACAACAGGAAACTAATAACGGTCGATTGTAGAATAAAATGAACAGATATAATGTTAACAGCATAGATGCAAATACCATTTAATACTATTTGAGGCTATGAAAATAATTAAAATTTACTTAAATTTAAAAACTCTTTGCCTACCTGTTGCAATGGAAAGTAATGTGAAAAGCCATTTACATTCAGAAGGTGAAATTAGTCTAAAATTCATAATGATTGAATATCAAAGCAATATGTTTTCTTGAATTACAACAAACCTAAAAGCTCAGAGCCTTTAGAGTATTTGACTAAAGCTGCAGTAATTCCCTAGCATTTTATCAACTTATTCACGGAGTAACTAGAAGCTTGCGTTGACTCGTGTCAGTTTAAGCAGCATCGAACAACCCTTCCGGTCGGTAACTGCAAACTGGCAGAATGTAGGGGATTTCAACACCCAACCTCTTAGTATCTTTCAAAAGTCGATACATATTTTAGTTTCTGTTTCGTTGTGTGTTCAGAGGGCATTATTCACGGTTACTCTATTTTCTCTAAATAAATTACTCAAGACTGTTAAAACTATTCTTATGTATTTACAACAGAATGTACCAGTTGCAGGGCCTGGCCTATTCAGACAGACTGTAGTGGGACAAAATATCATATTTTACAATGTTTTCCCAATATCACTGGGTATACTGTGAAACAGGCTTGTGTGGGTGTGTGGGTGTGTATGGGTCTGACTAATTTAATTAGACTGAAGACTTTTAGACTGCAGGTTACAAACATCAAAACGAGGTTAGGTGTGAAAGCAAATATTTTGACGTGAAGATGAGCAGAGCTAAGATTGGACACCAATGAGCAGTGTGAATGGAAATTTGTATTAGGAAGATGGATCAAGGCAGCCATAAGGAGGAGTTTATAGAATGTATCCATGATAGTTTCCTAGAACAGTATGTAATGGAGCCTATGAGGGAACAAGCAATCCTAGATCTGGTCCTGCGTAATGAGACAGGATTCATTAATGATCTCATAGTTAGGGATCCTCTCGGAAGGAGCGATCACAATATGGTGGAATTTAAAATACAGATACAGGGTGAGAAGGTAAAATCAAACACTGGTGTTTGTGCTTAAACAAAGGAGATTACAATGGGATGAGAGAAGAGCTGGGTAAGATAGACTGGGAGCAAAGACTTTATAGTGAAACAGTTGAGGAACAGTGGAGAACCTTCCAAGCGATTTTTCAGTGCTCAGCAAAAGTTTATAGCAACAAAAAGGAAGGATGGTAGAAAAAGGGAAAATCGACCGTGGATATCTAAGGAAATAAGGGAGCGTATCAAATTGAAGGAAAAAACATACAAAGTGGCAAAGATTAGTGGGAGACTAGAGGATTGGGAAATCTTCAGTGGGCAACAGAAAGCTACTAAAAAAGCTATAAAGAAGAGTAAGATAGATTATGAGAGTAAACTTGCTCAGAATATAAAAACAGATAATAAAAGTTTCTATAAATATATAAAACAAAAAAGAGTGGCTATGGTAAATATTGGTCCTTTAGAGGATGAGAAGGGAGATTTAATGATTGAAGATGAGGAAATGGCTGAGGAGGTTTTTTGGGTTGGTCTTCACAGTGGAAGACACACATAACATGCCAGTGACTGATGGAAATGAGGCTATGACAGGTGAGGACCTTGAGATGATTGTTATTGTCATGATATACATCAGCATATCATGGTGCAATCACACACACACTGCCACACTGATGGACATACAGTAGGACCAACCAGCATACACAACATCGCAGCCAATCACCAGTGAGAGCACACGCACTATAAAGACAGGGGATACCAGAGTTCCCGCTCATCCTAGCAGCAGCCAGCCCAGAGCACAGAGCTCACAGCCTGCAACACAGACATTGACCATGTGCTGAGTGCCTCACCTAGATAGTGATAGGACAGGGTCCACAGATAAGCTGGTAATGCACGTACCCAAGCTTACAGTATGTTATTACAGTTGAGTTATTAATAAAATAGAGTTACACCATCTCCAGCCGTGTTGACCTGTTTGTAGACCAGAACACCCAACACGACATGGTTCCAGGAGTGGACTCGTACTCGCCCCTGTGAGACCTACCTGCAATTTATCAGCAATCCGGCATCCTGCAGCATGGAGAACATCCACCCGCCGCCGCCGCTACGAATCGCTGGCAATCTCGGGGTGAATTGGAAGATTTTAAACAGCACTTCCAGCTCTTCCTCGAGGCCACAGACAGGGAGAATGCATCGGACACCAGGAAGATTGCCCTTCTTCTCTCCACGGCGGGGCAACACACCATCCACATCTTTAACTCCCTTACATTCGCGGACGGCGAGGACAAAACCAAATACAAGACGGTGCTCCTAAAATTTGATGAACACTTCAGCGTTGAAGTAAACAAAAGCTTAGAGAGGTATCTGTTCCAGCAGCACCTGCGGGGTAAGGACGAGCCTTTCCAGTCTTATTTAACGCACCTCTGCATCCTCGCGCAGTCCTGCGGCTATGGGCCCACCTCTGACTCCATGATACGCGACCAGATAGTTTTCGGGGTCATGTCGGACACCCTGCACCAGCAGCTCCATAAAATCAAGCAACTCACCCTAGCGACGGCCATCGAGACCTGCGTCCTGCATGAGAACGCCACCAGCCGGTACTCACACATCCAGGCGGCTGAAACGGCGCGACAGGGGCCCCACGAGGCAGAGCGGGTCCAGACGATCGAGTACCCCCTGGCCCGCGGCCTGGAGGAGGGCGGCCATTTCGCGCGCTTTCCGAGGCGTCCGGCGCTTGTACGCGTAGGAACGCGATGTGCAGGCGTGCTCTACGCAAGACCGCACCGCGCATGCGCGGTGGCGCAACGAACGCACTGACGTCATGACGTGCTGCAACTGTGGCTCCGCCCATTTAAAGCGGCAATGTCCGGCCAAAGCGCGACAATGCCTACGCTGTGGCAGGCTTCAACACGAACAAGCTGTCCCCGAGTCGAACGCACCAGCCGCTGTCGGTGCACAGCATTGATCCGGACGACGAGTGGTGTGCCACCCTGACGGTCAACCGATCCCAGATCACATTCCGCCTGGACACTGGTGCCTCCGCCAATCTCCTCGCGTGGTCAGCATTTCAAACCTTGAGGGTCAAACCAGCAATTCTTCCATCCATCTGTCAACTGGTCGACTATAATGGCAACGTCATCCCCGCCACGGGGTCGTGCCAACTCGAAGTGACGCACAGCTCACATAAAGCCATCCTACCCTTCGAGATCGTGGGCTCTTCAAAGGACTCTCTGCTAGGCGCACAGGCGTGCAAACTCCTCCACCTCGTTCAGCGAGTACACTCTCTCTCTCCAGAAGGCACGTCTGACTTCCAAGATGCGGAATTCAGGGCGCAACTAACTCAATCCTCTCTCACAACCAGGATGCTTTCGAGGGCATGGGTACACTGCCCTACACATACAAAATCCTGCTCAAACAGGATGCCACCCCGGTAGTTCATGCACCTGGCAGAGTCCCAGCTCCCCTCAAGGACCGCCTCACGCAGCAGCTGCAGGACCTGCAGGACCAAGGAGTGCTTTCCCGGGTCACGGAGCCAACGCCATGGGTCAGCTCCATGGTGTGCGTCAAGAAGCCTTCCGGCGAGCTCCGGATCTGCATCGACCCAAAAGACTTAAATCGCAATAGAATGAGGGAACATTACCCTATACCCAAACGTGAGGAGATCACGTGCGAGATGGCTCGGGCAAAAATATTCACCAAGCTTGATGCCTCAAAGGGCTTCTGGCAGATTCAATTGGACCAGTCCAGCAGGAAGCTGTGTCCCTTCAACACTCCATTTGGCAGATACTGCTACAATAGGATGCCATTCGGAATCATATCGGCCTCTGAGGTTTTCCATCGCATCATGGAACAGATGATGGAGGTCATTGAAGGCGTGCGCGTCTATGTGGACGATATCATTATTTGGTCTACCACACCACAGGAGCATATCAGTCGCCTCCAACGCGTCTTTCAACGGATACGGGACCAGGGCCTGTGCCTTAACAGGGCCAAATGTTCTTTTGGCTAAACCGAGCTCAAGTTCCTGGGGGACCACATCTCCCGGTTGGGGGTGCGGCCGGATGCCGACAAGGTGGCAGCCATCACGGCCATGCAGAAGCCGACAGACAAGGCGGCGGTGCTACGCTTTCTCGGGATGGACAACTTCCTGGGAAAATTCATCCCTAACCTCGCTTCCCACACCTCAGCTCTCCGGCACCTTGTCAGGAAGACAACTGAATTCCAGTGGCCTCCCACCCACCAGCGTGAATGGGAGGAGCTCAAGGTCAAGCTCACCACCGCCCCGGTACTGCCGTTCTTCGGTCCTGCACGAAAATCTCGACTGACGCCAGCCAGTCCGGCATTGGGGCGGTCCTCCTGTAACGGGATGACACCTCATCATGGGCCCCAGTCACTTATGCGTCACATGCCCGTGCCATGACCCCCACAGAGCAGCGCTATGTGCAAATTAAGAAGGAGTGCCTAGGCCTGTTGACTGGCGTTGACAAGTTCCACGACTATGTGTATGGCCTTCCCCAGTTCACTGTGGAGACCGACCATCGCCCGCTGGTTGGCATCATCCAAAAAACCTCAATGACATGACCCCTCGCCTCCAGCGCATTCTGCTCAAACTCTGGAGGTACGACTTCCAACTTGTATACACCCCGGGTAAGGACCTGATCATAGCAGACGCTCTGTCCAGGGCAGTTGACACTCCGTCCGACCCAGAGGGGTTCGTTGGCCAAGTCGACGCACATGTAGCCTTCACTTCTGCCAATCTGCAGCCACTGAACAAAGAACAAAGAACAAAGAAATGTACAGCACAGGAACAGGCCCTTCGGCCCTCCAAGCCGGTGCCGACCATACTGCCCGACTAAACTACAATCTTCTACACTTCCTGGGTCCGTATCCCTCTATTCCCGTCCTATTCATGTATTTGTCAAGATGCCCCTTAAATGTCACTATCGTCCCTGCTTTCACCACCTCCTCCGGTAGCGAGTTCCAGGCACCCACTACCCTCTGTGTAAAAAAACTTGCCTCGTACATCTACTCTCAACATTGCCCCTCTCAACCTAAACCTATGCCCCCTAGTAATTGACCCCTCTACCCTGGGGAAAAGCCTCTGACTATCCACTCTGTCTATGCCCCTCATAATTTTGTAGACCTCTATCAGGTCGCCCCTCAACCTCCTTCGTTCCAGTGAGAACAAACCGAGTCTATTCAACCGCTCCTCATAGCTAATGCCCTCCATACCAGGCAACATTCTGGTAAATCTCTTCTGCACCCTCTCTAAAGCCTCCACATCCTTCTGGTAGTGTGGCGACCAGAATTGAACACTATACTCCAAGTGTGGCCTAACTAAGGTTCTATACAGCTGTAACATGACTTGCCAATTCTTATACTCAATGCCCCGGCCAATGAAGGCAAGCATGCCGTATACCTTCTTGACTACCTTCTCCACCTGTGTTGCCCCTTTCAGTGACCTGTGGACCTATACTCCTAGATCTCTCTGACTTTCAATACTCTTGAGGGTTCTACCATTCACTGTATATTCCCTACCTGCATTAGACCTTCCAAAATGCATAACCTCACATTTGTCCGGATTAAACTCCATCTGCCATCTCTCCGCCCAAGTCTCCAAACAATCTAAATCCTGCTGTATCTTCTGACAGTCCTCATCGCTATCCACAATTCCACCAACCTTTGTGTCGTCTGCAAACTTACTAATCAGACCAGTTACATTTTCCTCCAAATCATTTATATATACTACGAACAGCAAAGGTCCCAGCACTGATCCCTGTGGAACACCACTGGTCACAGCCCTCCAATTAGAAAAGCATCCCTCCATTGCTACTCTCTGCCTTCTATGGCCTAGCCAGTTCTGTATCCACCTTGCCAGCTCACCCCTGATCCCGTGTGACTTCACCTTTTGTACCAGTCTACCATGAGGGACCTTGTCAAAGGCCTTACTGAAGTCCATATAGACAACATCCACTCCCCTACCTGCATCAATCATCTTAGTGACCTCCTCGAAAAACTCTATCAAGTTAGTGAGACACGACCTCCCCTTCACAAAACCGTGCTGCCTCTCCCTAATACGTCCTTGCCCACATTCGCCGTGAGACTGCGGCTGACCCCCTTCTGCAACGTGTGATGCGCCGCATGACGGACGGGTGGCTCAAGGGACAGTGCCCACAGTTTTATAACATTCGGGACGACTTGGCAGTCTTTGATGGTGTCCTCCTGAAGCTGGACCGCATCGTGATCCCACACAGCATGCACCGGCTTGTCTTAGAGCAGCTGCACGAAGGCCATCTCGGCGTTGAGAAGTGCCGACGGAGGGCCCGAGAGGCTGTATACTGGCCGGGAATAAATGAGGACATCGCCAACACTGTGCTCAATTGCCCCACCTGTCAGCGGTTCCAGCCGGCACAACCACGTGAGACCCTTCACCCCCATGGGTTGGTCACGTCCCCCTGGTCGAAGGTGGGCGTGGACCTGTTCCATGCGCTCGGCAGGGACTACATCATCATCATCGACTACTTTTCCAGCTATTCTGAGGTCATACGCCTGCACGACACCACGTCATCGGCTGTTATCCGGGCCTGTAAGGAGACCTTTGCTCGCTACGGCATTCCGCTCACCGTGATGTCAGACAATGGGCCCTGCTTCGCGAGTCAGGAATAGTCTTCCTTCGCCAGCTCATACAACTTCACACACGTGACGTCCAGTCCCCTGCACCCTCAGTCAAATGGCAAGGCAGAAAAGGGCGTCCACATTGTAAAAAGGCTCCTCTGCAAGGCTGCTGATGCAGGATCTGACTTCTGCCTCGCCTTGCTGGCCTATCGCTCGGCTCCACTGTCCACGGGCCTATCGCCGGCCCAACTGCTTATGGGTCGCACCCTCAGGACCACTGTGCTGTCCATTCACGTCCCAGACCTCGACCATGCTCCGGTACTTCGGTGGATGCAACAAGAGCGTGAGCAACACAAGGCGGCTCATGATGCTCGGGCGACTGATCTTCCTGCCCTGGTGCCTGGAGATCAGGTCCGCATACACCTTCCGGAGGGTGGCTGGTCGGCAACCGCTGAGGTTCTTAGACAGGTGGCTCCCCGCTCGTTTCTGGTTTGTTTGCCTGATGGCTCCATTCGCCGCCGCAATCGGCGTGCCCTTCGTCTGGTTCCACGCTCACGACGAGATCCTACGCCGGTGCCACGCCCTCCTGTTGTCCCTGACATGGACTTTGTTGAGCTTCCGGATACCCTGCCTCCTCCTCACTCGACCGTGGCCCGGCCCATTCCTCAGCCGGTGAATCCTGAACCACCCTTGAGGCGGTCAACCCGAATTCGTCACCCACCCCAAAGACTTGATTTATAAACCTTGCACTATTGGACTCGCTGACTTGTTCTGCCGCACTGTTTAAGAGTTTTTCAGTGTTAGTAGCATTTGTTTCGTTCTTGGTGTAACATAGTTTTCCTCTGCACCTGGCACCTTCCCGTGTATATAGCATAACCACATGTACATATTGATGTAAATAATGCACACACATGATCAGACACACTCACTACACTTTATTTATTCTCATGTAGGCACATATTCTTTATGAAAAGGGGGGATGTCATGATATACATCAGCATATCATGGTGCAATCACACACACACTGATGGACATACAGTAGGACCAACCAGCATACACAACATTGCAGCTAATCACCAGTGAGAGCACACGCACTATAAAGACAGAGGACACCAGAGTTCCTGCTCATTCTAGCAGCAGCCAGCTCAGAGCACAGAGCTCACAGCCTGCCTCTCACACATTGACCAAGTGCTGAGTGCCTCACCTAGATAGTGATAGGACAGGGTCCACAGATAAGCTGGTAATGCACGTACCCAAGCTTACAGTATGTTATTACAGTTGAGTTGTTAATAAAATAGAGTTACACCATCTCCAGCCGTGTTGACCTGTTTGTAGACCAGGACACCCAACACGACAGTTATCACTAAGGAGGTAGTGATGGGCAAGCTAATGGGGATAAAGGTAGACAAGTCTCCTGGCCCTGATGGAATGTATCCCAGGGTACTAAAAGAGATGGCTAGGGAAATTGCAAATGCACTAGTGATAATTTACCAAAATTCACTCGACTCTGGGGTGGCGCCGGCGGATTGGAAATTAGCAAACGTGACACCACTGTTTAAAAAAGGAGGTAGGCAGAAAGTGGGTAATTATAGGCCAGTTAGCTTAATTTCAGTAGTTGGGAAGATGCTGGAATCTATCATCAAGGAAGAAATAGTGAGGCACCTGGATGGAAATTGTCCCATTGGACAGACGCAGCATGGATTCATCAAGGGCAGGTCGTGCCTGACTTAGTGGAATTTGTTGAGGACATTACCAGTGCAGTAGATTACGGGGAGCCAATGGATGTGGTATATCTGGATTTCCAGAAAGCCTTTGACAAGATGCCACACAAAAGGTTGCTGCATAAGATAAAGATGCATGGCATTAAGGGGAAAGTAGGAGCATGGATAGAGGATTGGTTAATTAATAGAAAGCAAAGAGTGGGGATTAATGGGTGTTTCTCTGGTTGGCAATCAGTAGCTAGTGGTGTCCCTCAGGGATCAGTGTTGGGCCCACAATTGTTCACAATTTATATAGATGATTTGGAGTTGGGGACCAAGGGCAATGTGTCCAAGTTTGCAGATTCCTTTTCTTTCTGACCATGACATCATTGTCAATCTCCACCTATCACTGGTCCCTATCCATCCCCACCGCTCCGCGCACCCCCCACCCCCCCCCCCCCCCACAATAGTATAAACCTGATCCTATTTCCAGTTCTCTCCAGCTTTGACAAAGCGTCACCCAGACTCGAAACGTTTGTTCCCTTCTCTCTCCACAGATGCAGTCAGACCTGCTGCTATTGTCCAGTATTTTCTGTTTTTGTCCCAGCAGCATTATGTTGTGGGACCCGACCCTTGAGGTTTGTGAACCTCAGTCTCGCTCAATACATTCGAGAAAGCCGTCATTGCTGCCAGGGGCTTCAATGTCACTTTTCACACCGCTATCGCCCTGTGCCAATATCTGAGCAAATTTCACCCTCAGTGCCGTGGCACGTGTTCGGAACATGGGAGTATTTCCTGCTGTGGAAGTTGGAAGGAAAATATGACAAAGTTCGCAGGCCCAACCTCACTAATTATGCACTTGAGTGTTTTGTGTTGTATTCAGTGGCGGGGCAGGCCTGGATAACACAAATACTGACATTTTGTCCGGGTGTCATGTTGAAGAGGAGTCCAACATTACTGAGCCACTGTTGAAGAAAGAAGATGGACCACCTGAAAATGATGATAGATCTCCAAGAGTACTCCGACACTAGAAGATAGAACTCTTGAGATCGAAAATGGATCTGAGATGAGGAGGAACTATTTCTCGCAGAATTTGTGAACTTGCTGCCCCATAGTGCGGTGGAATGTGAGTCATTAAATGGTTTCAAGAAGGAGGTAGAAATATTTCTGATTCAAAAATGGTTTAAAAGGGCAGCACGGTGGCACAGTGGTTAGCATTGCTGCCTCATGGCGCCGAGGTTCCAGGTTCGATCCCGGCTCTGGGTCACTGTCCGTGTGGGGTTTGCACATTCTCCCTGTATCTGCATGGGTTTCACCCCCACAACACAAAGATGTGCAGGGTAGGTGGGTTGGCCACACTTAATTGCCCCTTAATTGGAAAAAATGAATTGGGTACGGTAAATGTATAAAAAGGGTTTAAAGGGACATGGGGAACAGGTGGGAGGTGGATTTGAGACCAGGAGGAGATCAGCTGTGGTATGATTGGATGGTGGAGCAGGCTCGAAGGGCTGAATTGCCGGCTTTAGCTCCTAATTCCTATGTTCTTATCTCCAGAAATATTCTGAGAGTGGCAGATGGGTCCCCTCCTGGACACCTAATGGCGCCTGCAGATTGACCCCTGACCCACTGCTCTGGGGTTCCAGGGTCTAGCATTGCAGACGGCCTCCATCCTGAATTATGGAGACAGCCCAGGTTTTGTTTAGATTAGTCCCAACCTCTGCACGCTGCACATGTTTCATGCAGGAGTGTTTCCCCACTGGCCTCACAAAGTGATATTTGGGTGGGGTGTGGGGAGGTCATTCTGGGACTCCTGCCACATTCTCTTCCCATGTCTGACATGAAACACGTTGGCCGGAACTTGGGAGAATCCCAGCCAATGTTTCGGGTTTAATGTGACTCTTCTTCAGGAATCTCAGGAATCTCACCATTTTCCCCATGTTTATGGTATGAAGTGCTGCTGAAATGAATTTTAGCCATGAGCTCAGAAACCAGCAATTTGCATCCTTGTCTGCCCTTACATCATTTCCCTCATGCTCTCGCAATTGTTTTGATCCTTTCCCTGATTCGCCCAATGCAACCCACCCAATTTGTGGGAACTTGTATCTGTCAGCCAGCGATTGGTGAATGCTAACATAGACCCACAATTCAGTCAATATTACCGTGGTCGACCAGACTCCAACAGTGTCTGGATGCTGGACAAAAACCCCAATATTTTATTTCAATTTTGTGAACTGTGAGGAAAGGATTCCTTGCTGCAGGAGTGATTGCACGAACAAATAGGGATATGGAATATTAAACCAAACTTTATTACTGACACAGTATTAAAATAAATTTAACATCACAAAATAAAATAGTTTACAATTACCCCTTAAACAATGCTGATCAATACAGTGACACAATAACCCTTAACTGCTATCTTTACTTCCACTCAAACAACAGAACCATCTCAGGACCCAATCCATTGTTAAAATATAGTTAGCAGTCTGCGGAATACTTGCTGTGAAGAGAGGTCTTAATCACTCCACTTTGATAAAAAAAGATTGTTTAACTACTTTAAAGAAAAAGACCTGACACCTGTCATAACAATGCAGAATATCTCTGGCGGTATTTCTTCAGTAGCTGCTCTCAACTGCTTGTCTTCCAGAAACAAAACTAACTCTGTGACCCTGAGTGCCTGGCTATTCTAACCTTAGCTACTCCCATTAACTACGTCATCTTACTAACTGAACACATTGGGTGGGATTCTGCCTTCTGGGGACTAAGTCCCCATGCCGGTGTCAACAGCCCCCGAAAGTGCGGAATTCTCCACATTTCCGGGGCTAGGTGGATGCCAGAGGGGTTGGCGCCACTCCAGCCGGCGTCGAAGGGCCGGCGTGATCTCACGCATGCACAGACCGGCCGGTGAATTTTCGCGCATGTGCGAGGGGTTCTCTTCTCCGTGCCAGCCCCCAGGCAATATGGCGGATGCCCTACAGGGGCCCGGCGCGGAAGAAAGAGGTCCCCCCACAGAACAAGCCCGCTCGCAGATCGGTAGGCCCCGATCGCGGGCCAGACCACCGTGGGGGTCCCCCCCCCCCCGGGGTCAGATCCCCCTGTGCCCCCATAAAGACTGCCCCCGAACACTCACTTGCCAGGGAATCCCGCTGCCGCCGCCCAAAAAACAGCACCGGAGAATAGGGCAGCTGGCGTCGGGGCGTTGGGGCTGGATTTGTGCCTCCCCCGGGGATTCTCCGACCCGGTGGGGGGGTCGGAGAATCCCGGCCATTGTCTCTAATTAAATACTCTGCAGGGAACCCTCTGAATATAAAACCCCAAACCTTTACGATGCTTTAATTGCACCTCTGGCTCCCAAAAAGCCTAGCTGTCTTGCAAACCAGAATTTTTAAAAACACGATTGAGCAGTAATACACACACTATCCCAGGGCGAGATTCTCCGACCCCCCGCCGGGGGCTGGCGTGAATCCCGCCCCCGCCGGTTGCCGAAGTCTCCGGCACCGGAGATTCGGCGGGGGCGGGAATCGCGCCGCGACGTTTGGCGGGCCCCCCCGCGCGATTCTCCGACTCGGATGGGCCGAAGTCCCACCGCTAAAATGCCTGTCCCGCCGGCGTAGATTAAACCACCTACCTTACCGGCGAGACAAGGCGGCGCGACGGGCTCCGGGGTCCTGGGGGGGGCGCGGGGCAATCTGGCCCTGGGGGGTGCCCCCACGGTGGCCTGGCCCGTGATCGGGGCCCACCGATCCGCGGGCGGGCCTGTGCCATGGGGGCACTCTTTTCCTTCCGCCTTCGCCACGGTCTCCACCATGGCGGCGGCGGAAGAGACTCCCTCCACAGCGCATGCGCGGGGATGCCGTGAGCGGCCGCTAACGCTCCCGCACATGCGCCGCCCGGAGATGTCATTTCCCCGCCAGCTGGCGGGGCACCAAAGGCCTTTTCCGCCAGCTGGCGGGGCGGAAATTCGGCCTGCGCGGGCCTAGCCCCTTAAGGTTGGGACTCGACCCCCAAAGATGCGGAGCATTCCGCACCTTTGGGGCGGCGCGATGCCCGACTGATTTGCGCCGTTCTGGGTGCCAGTTGGCGGACATCACACCGATACCGGAGAATTTTGCCCACAGTCTTTTAATAAGCCTAACCCAACCCTTACTGCACCAAATACATAAAATACAATGGGCGAACTTACCCGCCACTGCTGCCAGCAAGAACAGAGAATTTGGCGCTCAGCCAAAACTCCATTCATTGCAGCAAGACTGGAGAATCCCACCGGCGAGAACGGACCGAGAATTCCAGCCACTATAACTGAAATTCCTACATTCATCAGAGTGAAAATGGCAGCTTCTCTGCATAAAGTGGGATGAAATGCCTGAGCTTTTCAGTCCAGTTTCTATCTGTCCTTTTTTGTGAACAAGTTAGTCACTCTTTATGAGACATCACACCCACTTCAGTTAGAACAGATGTGGTGGCTCTGGGGGAGCTGTAGTGGAGGAATGAATGTTGGTTACAGAGGTCAGGAGCGGATCTGCTGTACAATCCTCGACATTCCTGCATCTGCCCAACTTGGATTCTGTCAGTATCGGCAGAAGCTGAACACAGAATAACTGGGCTTCATTTATTCAGTTTCTACTTTGTTAACAATGTTGGTTTCAGCCAAGAGTCAATAGTCTTGTGGCCAGTTTGAGATCTGTGGAGCTCGTCTCATTGTCTTGGAATTAAACCAATTCTTTGTTCCCATTACTTTACAAGAAAGAAGAAAACTCCCAATTTATCATTTCCTATGTTTGAAATTGTCTAATAATAAAAGAATTACAGGAAACAATACAATATAAATTACACAATTTATACTGTTAGGTAACTGTCAGGACAGTTAAATAACAGTAAACAATGCAGGGTGTTCTGCGTGCTGCTAGCTACAACCACCATGGAAAGAGAAGGAAGAAAGCACGCTCTGTCTTTACAGTTAGAGAATGCTGGAGTTGCTGAGCGCCTCACAGCACCAGGAACCGAGGTCCAATTCCGGCCTCGGGTGACTGTCCATGTGAGTCTGCACATTCTCCCCGTGTGTGCGTGGGTTTCCTCCGGGTGCTCCGGTTTCCTGCCACAATCCAAAGATGTGCAGGTTAGGTGGATTGGCCGTGATAAATTTCCCCTTAGTGTCCAAAGGGTGGGTGGGGATACAGGGCTAGAGCGGGGATTGGGCCTAGGTAGGGTGCTCTTTCGAAGGGTCGGCGCAGACTTGATGGGCTGAATGTTCTTCTTCTGCACTGTCGGGATTCTATGATTCTTTTACTTCCATGACGCTCCAGGGATTAATTAGTATTTTAATGATTGGGACAGAAGTTCCAAAGTTCCAGTAGGAGCAGTATTGACAGGGCCAAGCATTCAAAACTGAACAGAACACTTTTTCTGTGGTTGGTAGATATAAGATGGCAGGCTGCTTTACAGTAGAGCAAGGCAGCGTAACTGATTCTCCAACTAGGGGGCCATGCCACATGACTCCCACTTTTCCCACTTTTGCTCTGACAAAGGAAGTTAATTTCTTTGCCTGGATTCCTGAAATGTAATGTTCCAACCATTAAGAATTTGAAAGGTTGAAAGGTCCTTTGCCCGAGAAGTCTAGTCAATTCTGCTGGTCAAGCCTGACATATCAAATGTAGATGTCCATAGTATAAATCCTGTTGAATTTGATTTCTGCAGCCCACAGGTTTATTGGTGTCTCTTCAGAGATAACGAGGAGTCTACTTCCCTGATTCTGCGGAAAAGTTCCTTTTATTTGAGAATCACAGCCAGACATGGCTTCAATCATTTTCAAGACTTTTCCCATTTTTTTAAATTTAGAAATCAGCTATGTGGATGTCTATATATGTTATAAAACTGTAGAGTGTGTGTTCTTAACCCCTGACACTGAATTCAACTTTGAGATCATGGTGAGAGAAACTTTCCGATCAGGGTCTCACAACCAGTGAATAGTGCAACAAGCTCCAGAGGCTAAATGGTCCACTCTCTATTCATTGAAGGAATAAACCCCAATGGTAAGGGGATTAAATTCGGCAAGAAGCCAAGCATGGATGGATCTTCGAGAGTTACAGCTGGAGAAGGTAGCAAATATAGAGGGGGGTGAATTTGTGCATAGTTCTCCTGTTCATCAAAGGGTATGGGGCAGGAGAACCACGGCACAAACTCAAATCTATTATTTTTCCCCAAAGTGGTTGGAAAAAATGTTTTTAAATTGATAAATCTTATTTCTCCACCTTGTCCTTTGCAGCTCATGGTTTTAATTCACGATATGGATTTCCACTGGGAACTTGTGGATTGTTGTTCGGCTTTGCATTTTGTAGTTTGTATTTTCCTGTTTTCTTAGCATAATTGTATAAGTAATAAATGCTGGCTCCTGTTGCAAAGATAAATGCAGCCACCACTGATCCACTGACTGCAGCTACGATTGCTGTTCTATGCGTAGGCTCGATCACTGATCGACCTGTGGGAAGAAATGAAAGTTGAATAAAATGATTTGTAAAACTGTCTAATTTATAAAAAATAATAGAATTTGATGAGCATTTGAACCTGCTGATATTTTATTCCCTGCGTGTTCAGGCGTAACTATGGTCGCGATTCTCTGGAAAACTTTCCAAGTGTTGTAGCGAGCGGGACTTGCCGCGTGGTTCCCGGCGCTCGGTCCAGCGAGGCCGGCAACACTATTCAAGGTTAACTGGTCCACTTAACGAGGCCTCACCGGCTTCCCGCCCCGAATGCCGGCTGATTCGCCGGGACCGCGCTCGCCAGCTCCACCCTAACAAGGTCGAGCAGCTCTTAAGCTGCACTTGCTCAGCCAATCCCAGCCAGCTCGCAACAATGGCGCCCAGGTGACCCGCCCCAAGATCCGGGGATGCTGACCTGGGGACGCTCCTGGACGCGGTGGAGGCCAGAGGGATGTCCTGTTCTCCCGAGAGTTAGCCACAAGGCAGCCAGTGCTGGTGGGGGCAGCAGTCAGCTCGGGCAGTGTGACCAGGAGGACTGGGCTCCAGTGTCAGAAGGTCAACAACCTACACCAGGTAGCACGGGTGAGTAGACATCACCGTCCCAACCCCAAAGGGATCATCCCCCCAGGTGACCCCAACCCACCCTCCATTCCCCTCCCCCTTAAGCACTCCCTCCATCCACACCTCCAACCTCCCTCCACCCCAAGCCTCCCTTCACACCCCGCCCTCCCTCCCCACAACTGTGAACAACAGGCTTGTACTGCAGCCCCTACCCCCACATGCCCCCCCCCCTGCCATTCCCACCCCTACCCCCGGCCATTCCCCCCTAAACGTTGCCCTCTGCACCGCACTCCTGACCCCTCAGTATCTGGCAACAGGGGGGCCTCTAAACCCACCATCCATCCCGGGTGGCAGGGGCACCGATGGCTGGCACTACCCATGCCAGTGATACGTTCTGCGGCCCCTGTCCGACGCCCTCCTGTGGGGACTTCCTTGGGTGGGCCAGGTGATACCCCGCTAGCAGGGTGGCACAAAATTGTGGTGGGGGTGGGCACAGTGCGCCACCAGCCAATGCCATGCTTGATGGCATGCATGTGAGCAAGGTCCACGGGTTGGGACTGTAGCTGAGGTGTACTGTGGGTCCTTGGTATTTGCTCAAACACCAGAAAGCAAACCAATTTTTCGGGCAAAGGTGACAACAAATCAACTCCACAAACAACTCCACAAATTCAACTCCACAAGCACAAACAAAAGACCATGTCAGGCAACAAAGGTGGTTCGACCAGTCAAAAACCAAATCATCTGAACTTGCAAACAATGATACCTGCAACTCTGGGATTAGAATTATGATATTTGATATGACATTGTACATGTTATGTATAAACGCATTCTTGTATATGTATGTATCAAATGTTTGAAAGTATTTCAAACATTTTTTCAAAGAAAGGGTGCTGTGACATTATGGAGAATATCTAATGAAGGGGTATCCAGAGATGAGACCTCTTAAAACTGAATAGCTAGGATAACACTAGAATAGTTCTACATAAGTTAGTTTATTAAGCATTGAGATTAGCCATAGAAAGTATACCCAGTAATCACTATTAACCATTAAACCTGTATTTTAGGACATAGCAGTGATAATCATTTGAACTCTTGCTACAAACAGTGGCCACAATGCATGATGGGATTTAAGCTAGCTAACTTGCCCATGTTTTTCAGACAAACGGGATTGTGAGGTCAGCAAATTACACGGTCAGATCAGTAAACAGTTCTTAGCGGTGCCCCCAATATCCTGTCCTGGAAAATCCATGGAGTAATGAGGAAATAAGCTTTGGCATCCTGCCCCTGGACGAACAATGAGGTGGACAGGAACTGGCTGCTTTACTAGGATGGCAATGTCCGAAAAACAGCTTTAGAATGGATACAAGATCCTGGTAAACAACAGGTGACAGGATGGGGTTAAATCATGAGCTGATCACAAGTCATCATTTTGTTTAAAGGAATTTTACTGGATAATATAGAAGTGACAGCTCCAAGGATTGGATCAAGTCCAACTGGGGTGGGCTATTTATTTTTGGAAAACGCAATAATTGATGTGTTTTTATATCAGTGTTAGGCAGATTGATCTTGGCATTGATCCAGATCTTTCTCCGTGTGCAAGCTTGGAATAATAAAGCCGTCTTAAGCAGGTTGATGTGACTGTGGCTCTGTTTATTAGGCTAAGCCATAACTATGAGGGAGGAACCCCATGTAAAAGCTGGCTCAATACTCAGGCCTTGGAAACGCTCCTACATCTGGAATATAAAGGATACATGTAATATCATAATTGACCACTAGATGGAGCTAGATGCAGAACTATATAAAGCACTGACTCTCAGGCTTCTGGAAGAGGGCTGGGGAGAGTTCAGAGGCGAGGTCTAGAGAGTGCAGAGTACAGTTATAGATAGAGTGTAGAGACTAGTGTTAGTAGAGTGTAGATTGTAGATGGCTAGATTATTGCTTGCTATAGAAGTAAGTGGTCAAGCTTTAATAAGTAGTGTAATAAATGTTAGCTTTGTTATTGAACTTAGCTTCTGTGGTCTTTGTGAACATTATGACATCCATCTGATAATAAGAATCGCAAAGAACACCACAGAACTGTGGGTTTAAAATGAGACTCTAAGGATGTCCAAATTGTCCTCTTCAAATGTGGAACTTACTGCGAACTTGCAGAGTCACAGAGCAGTTTGCGATTGGTTTTGTGCTGTTAGAGCCCAGGTCCACTTCTGCCAAGCAGGTGTACTCCTGTCCATCATCTGACACACTTGCAGTGAAACTGAAGACATTCCTCAATCTTATATCTTCATCCGGGAAACCTTGTTCTCCTGTGGAATTAATCTGAAGAGTCTGATTCCCTCTCAGCCATGTGAGGATGAGTTTATTGTTTGGATTGACCCTCGGACCAATGCACTCCAGGCTATACGTTCTGTTAACTTCCAGCACTTCCGGAGGTGAAGTTATGTTTATCTCTCGATCTGTTAAAGGAGAATCACAATTAACAGAATTCACTGAAGATTGTAACCTGTACTACTTTCATCAATAAACATTAATAAAAATTGAACCAGTTTAGAATACACATCTTTTCTATGGGAAGCAAGAGATGAAATTGCAGAGCCGTTGGCAATGATCTTTTTGTCCTCACTGTCAACAGGAGTGGTACCAGGGGATTGGAGAGTGGCGAATGTCGTGCCCCTGTTCAAAAAAGGAACTAGGGATAACCCTGGGAATTACAGGCCAGTTAGTCTTACTTCGGTGGTAGGCAAAGTAATGGAAAGGGTACTGAAGGATAGGATTTCTGAGCATCTGGAAAGACACTGCTTGATTAGGGATAGTCAGCACGGATTTGTGAGGGGTAGGTCTTGCCTTACAAATCTTATTGAATTCTTTGAGGAGGTGACCAAGCATGTGGATGAAGGTAAAGCAGTGGATGTAGTGTACATGGATTTTAGTAAGGCATTTGATAAAATTCCCCATGGTAGGCTTATGCAGAAAGTAAGGAGGCATGGGATAGTGGGAAATTTGGCCAGTTGGATAACGAACTGGCTAACCGATAGAAGTCAGAGAGTGGTGGTGGATGGCAAATATTCAGCCTGGATCCCAGTTACCAGTGGCGTACCGCAGGGATCAGTTCTGGGTCCTCTGCTGTTTGTGATTTTCATTAATGACTTGGATGAGGGAGTTGAAGAGTGGGTCAGTAAATTTGCAGACGATACGAAGATTGGTGGAGTTGTGGATAGTAAGGAGGGCTGTTGTCGGCTGCAAAGAGACATAGATAGGATGCAGAGCTGGGCTGAGAAGTGGCAGATGGAGTTTAACCCTGAAAAGTGTGAGGTTGTCCATTTTGGAAGGACAAATATGAATGCGGAATATAGGGTTAACGGTAGAGTTCTTGGCAATGTGGAGGAGCAGAGAGATCTTGGGGTCTATGTTTGTACATCTTTGAAAGTTGCCACTCAAGTGGATAGAGCTGTGAAGAAGGCCTATGGTGTGCTCGCGTTCATTAACAGAGGGATTGAATTTAAGAGCCGTGAGGTGATGTTGCAGCTGTACAAAACTTTGGTAAGGCCACATTTGGAGTACTGTGTACAGTTCTGGTCGCCTCATTTTAGGAAGGATGTGGAAGCTCTGGAAAAGGTGCAAAGAAGATTTACCAGGATGTTGCCTGGAATGGAGAGTAGGTCTTACGAGGAAAGGTTGAGGGTGCTAGGCCTTTTCTCATTAGAGCGGAGAAGGATGAGGGGCGACTTGATAGAGGTTTATAAGATGATCAGGGGAATAGATAGAGTAGACAGTCAGAGACTTTTTCCCCGGGTGGAACACACCATTACAAGGGGACATAAATTTAAGGTGAAAGGTGGAAGATATAGGAGGGATATCAGAGGTAGGTTCTTTACCCAGAGAGTAGTGGGGGCATGGAATGCACTGCCTGTGGAAGTAGTTGAGTCGGAAACATTAGGGACCTTCAAGCAGCTATTGGATAGGTACATGGATGACGGTAAAATGATATAGTGTAGATTTATTTGTTCTTAAGGGCAGCACGGTAGCATTGTGGATAGCACAATTGCTTCACAGCTCCAGGGTCCCAGGTTCGATTCCGGCTTGGGTCATTGTCTGTGCGGAGTCTGCACGTCCTCCCCGTGTGTGCGTGGGTTTCCTCCGGGTGCTCCGGTTTCCTCCCACAATCCAAAGATGTGCGGGTTAGGTGAATTGGCCAATGATAAATTGCCCTTAGTGTCCAAATTGCCCTTGGTGGTGGGTGGAGGTGTTGAGTTTGGGTAGGGTGCTCTTTCCAAGAGCCGGTGCAGACTCAAAGGGCCGAATGGCCTCCTTCTGCACTGTAAATTCAATGATAATCTATGATTAATCTAGGACAAAGGTTCGGCACAACATCGTGGGCCGAAGGGCCTGTTCTGTGCTGTATTTTCTATGTTCTATGTTCTATGTTCATTTTACAGAAAACCTAGTTCCTAAATAGATGTATCCTAAATAACCTCTGTGTTGATCTTTGTCAGGTTGACGCCTGGATGGAAAGCATAGTGATCATAAAGACACCTGGAATTCTTTTCATGAACTAAATTAATTTTATTTACACTACTTGATTTTGACACTTATTCCTATGGTAAACAAATATATTATTAAACTACACTCACTAACACTATCTCTATAGTCTAACTACAATTATGTTCTATCTTACTAGCTCTACAGTGCACTCGACTCCAGTCTCTACCCTCTCCAGCTCACTCTCTCAGGAATCTAAGAGTCAGTGCAATTTATAGTACTGCCCCTTAGCTCCCTCTAATGGCTAGTTTTAACGTAACATTAACTCTTCACATGCTGTACATTTGAGGAGTTGAGGGGATTAGATTATGATGAGAGGTTGAGTAGACTGGGACTGTACTCATTGGAGTTTAGAAGGATGCGGAGACATAATTGAGACATATAAAATTATGAAGGGAATAGATAGGATAGATGCGGGCAGGTTGTTTCCACTGGTCGGGGAAAGCAGAACTAGAGGGCATAGCCTCAAAATAAGGGGAGGTAGATTTAGGACGGAGTGTAGGAGGAACTTCTTCACCCAAAGGGTTGTGAATCTCTGGAATTCCTTGCCCAGTGAAGCAGTTGAGGCTCCTTCTTTAAACGTTTTTAAGAAAAAGATAGATGCCTTTCTAAAGAATAAAGGGATTCGGGGATATGGTGTACGGGCCGGAGAGTGGAGCTGAGTCCACAAAGATCAGCCATGATCTCATTGAATGGTGGAGCAGGCTCGAGGGGCCAGATGGCCTACTCATGTTCCTAGTTCTTATGTTCTTATTTGTATAATGTCACAACCTCTATCTTGTGTTCAGTTCCAGGTTTGATCCCCACTGTCTGTGCGGAGTCTGCATGTTCTCCCCGTGTCTGCGTGGGTTTCCTCCGGGTGCTCCAGTTTCCTCCCACAGCCCAAAGATATGCAGATTAAGTGTATTGGCCATGATAAATTGCCCTTAGTGTCCAAAAAAGGTTAGGTGGGGTTAAAGGGTTACGGGGATAGGTGGAGGTGTGGGCTTACTTGGGGTGCTCTTTCCAAGGGCCGGTGCAGACTCGATGGGCCGAATGGCCTCCTTCTGCACTGTAAATTCTATGATTCTATGAGTCAACTGAGACAACATCATTATGGATCAGTGTTAGTTTGACCTGGATTAGTGTCAGCTGCAAATTGAAACTTGATTTTGAAGAATATTGTTCAAACATTTTAAAATTCTGTCACTATCCCAGAAAACTATTGTATAGCAGAGTGTGGAATGGTGGAGAAACTTTGTTTGAAAATGACTCCTCCATTGCCTCATCCTTTGATTTCTATCACCTCCTTCAGCAACTTGATACCGGGTAATATTAAACCAATTCCAAATATTTCCTTCACTCTGTCGGATCCCTCTCACTCTGAACCATATGACAAGTTGTGATACCTAAGTGGCTATTTGATCTTTTCTTGGGCCTTGTGAAGGATTATGCTGGATGCTCGATCTCGATGCTCGGTGATTTCCAATTGTCCCCCCCCCCCCCCCCCACCCTTTGATTTTCTCATTAATCTGGGAGTCTGATTATGTGGGAGCTTCGGGAAGAATTTCTTGTTACAGTCGGTGATCAATCCACATTTTCCCTGAATGTGCTGTCATGTCTTCTGCAACTTTTTAACATTTATAAATAGGAAGCCAAATTGTTGAAATGGATTGATACAGGGAAACTTTGTTAATTTGAAAGATTTTAAGATTACAAGGTGCACGTGTGTACTGATTTCTGCACCATGATAAATAACACCATTATAAACTACTGATTTTTCTCTCTTCTGTTTTTCCGGCACTCCTCTATTCGATCACGCTCCATCCCAGTTGAGATGAGGGACTCACTTTGTGTAATCCAATTTTATAATACATCACAAGTTATCCACACAGCAACTTTAAGCTGTGCTCAACCAAACATTTTCTGTACAACCCTAAGCATATCACCTCCCACTATTTTCTTTTGTATGTTGATAGAAGAGTTTTTACTTACTGTATACGGCCGTATTGTATTCGCTCGTATTGGTCATCCGATTGCCAAACTCTTGGCATTGTACAAGACATGTCACTTTCACAGACCATGACTGGATACTTGAGAAATAAACTGCTCGCCATTGAGCACCGTGTGATTCCTGATAAGGCCGTATTGCTTCCAATATTATTGTATTATTTGCACATGTTGTACTGCAGTTCGCTGTCAAAGAGTCTCCAAATGCCACAGCTCGGGGGTTTGCAGTGATCTGTTCCTCAAATCTAACGATAATGTCTGTCGAGTAAACAACACATAGGAATTGTAGGGATTTGGAATTCATTTAGAACAAGTACAATTGTGAACAAATCCCAAAATCTTTTAAAAGGGGAAATATTGTTGAGGATGGAAAACTGAAATCAAAAGGACAGATTCTGGAAATAGTCATCAGTTCAGACAGCATCTGTGGAGAGAAACAGTTTACAGCCAATGACCTTTCATCAGCAGTGGACCATTCATTGCTTGGCTCTTTCATTTCAATCTTAAATAGCTTCAGTGTATTTCTGACCAAACAGGATTATGAAGAGTCAAGTGGCATCTGTGCCCAGGGTGCAGGAAGGCATTGCACCCTGGAGAAGAATGGCCAACATCATTCATTCAAACCTCCAAATCTTCCAAGGGGCTTTCAAACAAACTGAGCAGACCCCTGGGAAAGGGGCATCACGTTACCCACACATTTGATAGAATTTATAGAATTTACAGTGCAGAACATAGAACATAGAACATTACAGCGCAGTACAGGCCCTTCGGCTCTCGATGTTGCGCCGACCTGTGAAACCACTCTAAAGCCCATCTACACTATTCCCTTATCGTCCATATGTCTATCCAATGACCATTTGAAAGCCCTTAGTGTTGGCGAGTCCACTACTGTTGCAGGCAGGGCATTCCACGCCCTTACTACTCTCTGAGTAAAGAACCTACCTCTGACATCTGTCTTATATCTATCTCCCCTCAATTTAAAGCTATGTCCCCTCGTGCTAGACATCACCATCCAAGGAAAAAGGCTCTCACTGTCCACCCTATCCAATCCTCTGATCATCTTGTATGCCTCAATTAAGTGACCTCTTAACCTTCTTCTCTCTAATGAAAACAGCCTCAGGTCCCTCAGCCTTTCCTCATAAGATCTTCCCTCCATACCAGGCAACATTCTGGTAAATCTCCTCTGCACCCTTTCCAATGCTTCCACATCCTTCCTATAATGCGGCGACCAGAATTGCACGCAATACTCCAAATGCGGCCGCACCAGAGTTTTGTACAGCTGCAACATGACCTCATGGCTCCAAAACTCAATCCCTCTACCAATAAATGCTAACACACCATACGCCTTCTTAACAACCCTCTCAACCTGAGTGGCAACTCTCAGAGATCTATGTACATGGACACCGAGATCTCTCTGCTCATCCACACTGCCAAGAATCTTACCATTAGCCCAGTACTCTGTCTTCCTGTTATTCCTTCCAAAATGAATCACCTCACACCTTTCTGCATTAAACTCCATTTGCCACCTCTCAGCCCAGCGCTGCAGCTTATCTATGTCCCTCTGCAACTTGTAACATCCTTCCGCACTGTCCACAACTCCACCGACTTTAGTGTCATCTGCAAATTTACTCACCCATCCTTCTACGCCCTACTCCAGGTCATTTATAAAAATGACAAACAGCAGTGGCCCCAAAACAGATCCTTGTGGTACATCACACCTGAAATGAAGGTGTCTATAGAACCTCCTCTCACTTTTTGAAACACCCTCTCATCACCAAGAGCAGAAAGGAATTCCACTCTACAATTTTACAGGTAATGTGTGACGTCTCTCAGATGACCACCCGAGACTGAAGCAGAAAGTTCAGTGCAGCTACCAGACTGATGAACGAAAGAAGCACTGGGATGCTGAAAGCTTTCAGGCAGCATGGTAGCACAGTGGTTAGCACAGTTGCTTCACAGCTCCAGGGTCCCAGGTTCGATTCCCCGCTGGGTCACTGTCTGTGCGGAGTCTGCACGTTCTCACCGTGTCTGCGTGGGTTTCCTCCGGGTGCTCCGGTTTCCTCCCACAGTCCAAAGATGTGCAGGTCTGAACATTTCCCATCAACCACCACCCTTTGTCTTCTTCCAGCTAGCCAATTTCTGATCCAAACTGCTAAATCACCCTGAATCCCATGCCTCCGTATTTTCTGCAGTAGCCCACCGTGGGGAACCTTATCAAACGCCTTACTGAAATCCATATACACCACATCAACTGCTTTACCCTCATCCACCTTTTTGGTCACCTTCTCAAAGAACTCAATAAGGTTTGTGAGGCACGACCTACCCTTCACAAAACCGTGTTGACTATGTCTAATCAAATTATTCCTTTCCAGATGATTATACACCCTATCTCTTATAAACCTTTCCAAGATTTTGCCCACAACAGAAGTAAGGCTCACTGGTCTATAGTTACGGGGGTTGTCTCTACTCCCCTTCTTGAACAAGGGGACAACATTTGCTATCCTCCAGTCTTCTGGCACTATTCCTGTAGACAAAGATGACTTAAAGATCAAAGCCAAAGGCTCAGCAATCTCCTCCCTAGCTTCCCAGAGAATCCTAGGATAAATCCTATCCGGCCCAGGGGACTTATTTTCACACTTTCCAGAATTGTTAACACCTCCTCCTTATGAACCTCAAGCCCTTCTAGTCTAGTAGCCTGAATCTCAGTATTCTCCTCGACAACATTGTCTTTTTCCTGTGTGAATACTGACAAAAAATATTCATTTAGCACCTCTCCTGTCTCCTCGGACTCCAAGCACAACTTCCCACTACTGTCCTTGACTGGCCCGACTCTTACCCTAGTCATTCTTTTATTCCTGACATATCTATAGAAAGCTTTAGGGTTATCCTTGATCCTAACTGCCAAAGACTTCTCATGTCCCCTCCTGGCTCTTCTTAGCTCTCTCTTTAGGTCCTTCCTAGCTAACTTGTAACTCTTGAGCGCCCTAACTGAACCTTCATGTCTCATCTTTACATAAGCTTCCTTCTTCCTCTTGATAAGTGTTTCGACTGCCTTAGTAAACCACGGTTCCCTCGCTCGACCACTTCCTCCCATTGAGTCTGCATCGGTTCTTGGAAAGAGCATCCTACCTAAGCCCACACCTCCACCCTATCCCCATAACCCAGAAACCCCAATTTTGGACACTAAGAGCAATTTAGCATGGCCAATCCACTTAACCTGCACATCTTTGGACTGTGGGAGGAAACCGGAGCACCCGGAGGAAACCCACGCACACACGGGGAGAACGTGCAGACTTCGCAAAGACAGTGACCCAGCGGGGAATCGAACCTGGGACCCTGGCGCTGTGAAGCAACTGTGCTAACCACTGTGCTACCATGCTGCCTGAAAGCTTTCAGAATCCCAGTGCTTCTTTCGTTCATCAGTCTGGTAGCTGCACTGAACTTTCTGCTTCAGTCTCGGGTGGTCATCTGAGAGACGTCACACATTACCTGTAAAATTGTAGAGTGGAATTCCTTTCTGCTCTTGGTGATGAGAGGGTGTTTCAAAAAGTGAGAGGAGGTTCTATAGACACCTTCATTTCAGGGATTCCCCAAAGCCTTTCTCCCTGCTGCCTGGCCACGTGACAAAGTTAAAGAAGTGGGTTTGCCTTCTGAACAGGGCATTGACCAGGTAAATCCGTACTCACTGTCCTCTAATAGGGATTCCCCTCTAGCTGCTCGTATAGAGAAAAAATCATTTATTTGACAACAGGTGAACTTTGGCCACAGTGTCATGATGACAGATGAGAGGGTTTGAGATCTTCCAGCGGTGGCTCAGAGTTGACCAATTTCAACTTTTTGAGAAGTGAACTTTAATGATGCAGAGCCCCACAGTGGAATTTCCAGGGCTTGTCTCAGCTTTGAAATTCCATGGTGGGGTTAATATCTGGTGCGCTGTGTCTTCCAGCAAGCTGCCCAATTGCTGAGCCCTACAACCTGCATTGACCTATCGCAATGGGTAAGGGTGGAATATTGAAAGAGACCATCCTTGTTCTTTGGGATGTAGGTGGTCTGAACAAGGAGGAGGGATTGAAAGTTTAGAGCAGGTCAAAGTTCAGAACCAAGGGTGAAAAAAGGCTTGAAAAAGAATCTTTCTAAATTGTGGAAAATCAATAAACAAAGTTTACAGACTCTTCAAATCTCTCACCCCTCCATTGATCAAAATTACAGAAGCTGTGGTTTACAATCAGATAGCTTCGGAGTGAAAAATAGAACCAGTGTCTATACACACAGATTTAAAGATTAAATGAATTACATTTTGAGCTACAACGGTCTCATTAACAGGCAAAGTCTCTTTTAGCACACATTGGGCGAAATTCTCTGGTATCGGCGCGACATCCGCCGACTGGCGCCCAAAACGGCGCAAATCAGTCGGGCATCGCGCCGCCCCAAAGGTGCGGAATGCTCCGCATCTTTGGGGGCCGAGCTCCAACCTTAAGGGACTAGGTCGGCGCCGGGCGAATTTCCGCCCCGCCAGCTGGCGGAAAAGGCCTTTGGTGCCCCGTCAGTTGGTGCGGAAATGACATCTCCGGGCGGCGCATGCGCGGGAGCGTTAGCGGCCGCTGACGGCATTCCCGCACATGCGCAGTGGAGGGGGTCTCTTCCGCCTCCACCATGGTGGAGACCGTGGCGAAGGCGGAAGGAAAAGAGTGCCCCCACGGCACAGGCCCGCCCGCGGATCGGTGGGCCCCGATCGCGGGCCAGGCCACCGTGGGTGCACCCCCCGGGGTCAGATCGCCCCGCGTCCCCCCCCCCCAGGACCCCAGAGCCCGCCCGCGCCGCCTTGTCCCGCCGGTAAGGTAGGTGGTTTAATCTACGCCGGCGGGACAGGCCTTTTAGCGGCGGGACTTCGGCCCATCCAGGCCGCAGAATCGCGGGGGAAGGCCCGCCAACCCGCGCGGCGCGATTCCTGCCCCCGCCGAATATCCGGCGCCGGAGAATTTGGCAACCAGCAGGGGCGGGATTCACGCCAGCCCCCGGCGATTCCCCGACCCGGCGGGGGGTCGGAGAATCTCACCCAAGGTGTCTGTGATCAAATACACACATTGCTCTGAACCCAAGTTAGTGGATGTTTCCTCAGAATCCCCCCAGATGATTGTCACATGAGAGTTTCCAAGCTGCATTCCCAAAAATACATTTTACAATCTTGTTGACAGGCATGCTTTCAATTACTGGTTTGCAGTCGAACATCCAGTCCAGGTTTTCCAATTTACACTTTTAAACAAAGCTTCCATTCTGCTTTTAACAGCCATATCAGTCCAGGATTTTACACCTCCCCTATAGGATTTCTTTGTCTTGATTGCTGTACAAACTGTTCACAGTTGCTTCAACTCTCGATTCCCAGACTCCAATAAAATGGCATCAAATGTTTGATTTACCTCTGCAGTTTGCTTTCCCATTTGACATCTGCTTAATGCAATTGTCTCTTCAACTCAGAATACTTAATTTACTTTTCCTTGAATTCTTCTGAACAATACTTTGGTCTGGATTCTCTTAATTTCAGTCGCCTGAAGACATTCTTTCTGTCCCAATTCCCTGGTCATCTGGACCGTAACTGTTTATTTGGGAAGCTTGCCTCTTTGCAGCTCCCGTCCTGTCCAGCTTTTTCTTCTGGCAGAGTTGAGAGATGTTCACTCCCTGGTGTCTTGTATCCAATTGCAAAATATCTAGCTGTTTTAGTAATAATAATAATAATATTATTAAAACTAGGAACAATAAAACTTTTTTTTCCTTTAAAGGGCCTCTAATTGCTAAACAACCCCTTCACACTACTGATGGCCTGTTTACTCTTTACCCCCCGACCTCCCCCCAGCCCGATCACAACATGGGAGGATCCCCCGGCTCCCCAGCACCCACTGCAGGCACGTGGATTTCACGCCATCAAAAAATGCCAGCTTGGCACCTTGGAGTGCCCCTTGCGCCAGCTGGAAGTGCTACCTGGGCACCTTGACAGTGCCAGGCTAGCACCCAGGTGGCACTGCCATGGTGTCAAGATGGCGGTGCCAGGCAGCACTGCCAGGGTACCCAGGTGGCACCAGCAGTGCCAGGGCACCACCCTGCCCAAAGGGCATGCAGCTGGGGCCTCCGAACCCCCTGGAGACCCCCATGATTGCCATTCCATCTCGTCCCCATTTGTGGGGACCAGTACCAAACGGTGCTCGCCCGAGGATCCCGAGGAGAGGAGATTGAATCCCAAAGCCTCAGGTACCTCGAGAATCTGCACATTAGAGTAAGGCCTCGCTCTAATATACAGATTTGCCAAAAACTGATAATAACAATAATCTTTATTGTCACAAGTAGGTTTACATTAACACTGCAATGAAGTTACTGTGAAAAGCCCCTAGTCGCCACATTCCGGCGCCTGTTCGGGTACACTGAGGGAGGATTCAGAATGTGCAAAATACCTAACATTACGTCTTTCGGGACTTGCGGGAGGAAACTGGAGCACCCGGGGGAAACTCACGCAGACACGAGAAGAACGTGCAGACTATTGTGGGCGGGATCCCACTTGCAACATCTCGCAAGATTGCATTGAATCTGGCGAGGCATTGCGAGCCGGGTAGATCCCGGGAGCGAGGTCTCCCATCTTCGACCGGCCAGCTTTCCAGCATGGCCTGAAGATTGCGCCCTCCATGTCCGTTTTGCCGGGAAGCGAGGGGTGATTTCTGTCTAGTTAATGGGTGTGATCCAGATCGCAATTCACCCACACTTAGTGCACTAATGATCGCCGACGTGAATCATGGTGAGCCAGGGTCCCCAGGCATCTGACTCGCCCGACTCGGGGCTCAGCTTTCACTACTAACAAGGGGAGCTGCATTTGAAAGGGCCTCTGAGCACTCACTCCCAGTCCGGCCTGGAGGATGGCAGCTCCGAAACCTGCTCCTCGTTTTCTGGATGCAGACCTGGATGCTGTGGAAAAGAGGCAGTACACCCCGTACCCCCACATGGGTAAGAGACCCATTGTGACGAATGCCGCCTGGGAAGCAGTGGGTGCTGCTGTTAGTGGCAAGGAGTGACACCGTGCAATTTAGAGTTGCAAGTGTGAATTAGTACCTCTCTCCTCCTGGCATTAGTCCCGCCTGCCTCCCTGGAATCTGCCCCTTAGTCCACTCGCTACCTCACACCCCCCCAACACCTGAGCATCCAGTATCTCCCTCAGAACCCCCCCTCTGGTGCCTTTCTGCCTAGGCGCAGTGACCCCACATGACATCTGCTATGTTTGGGAGGGAGTTCCAGGATTTTGACCCATCGCCAGTGAAAAATGGAGATATATCTCCAATTCAGGATGGAGTGTGACTTGGAGGAACTTGGAGGAGAACTTCCAGGTGGTGGGGTTCCCCGGTATCTGCTGCTCTTGTCCTTCTAGATGGTGGCGGTCGTGGGTTTGGAAGGTGCTGCCTAAGGAGCCTTGGTGAGTTACTGCAGTGCATCTTGTAGATGGTACACACGGCTGTCACTGTTCCTCACTGGTGCAGGGATTAATTGTTTGTGGTTAGTTCTGCTTTTCCCTTCTTGCATTTATATAGCATCTGCACCTAGAGCTTTGCAAAGCTCCGCCATTGTGGGTTTGATATCCAACTCTTCCATGACACAAGGCGGCACGTTTGCATAGTGGTTAGCACTGCTGCATCGCAGCACAAGTGATCCAGGTTCAATTCCAGCCTCGGGTGACTGTCTGTGTGAAGTTTGCACTCCCTCCCTGTGTCTGTGTGGGCTTCCTCCGGGTGCTCCGGTTTCCTCCCGCAGTCCAAAGGTGTGCAGGTTAGATGGATTGGCCATGCTATGGGGATAGGGTGGAGTGGACATGAGCAGGGTGCTCGTTCGAAGGGTCGGTGCAGCATCAATGGGCTGAATGGTCTCCTTCTGCATTGTAGAGAATCTATGATTCTACGACAGGCAGGCGTTCTATAGTGTCTGGAGCTTCCTCAGTGACAGTGTTCTCCCTAGAGTACACCTGAAGGTAGTGTCCCACCCATCTCTCCAACTGGTTATTGTAGTTGGTGATAAACTCCCCTGCTTTTATTTTCAACGATGTGGAGATGCCGGCGTTGGACTGGGGTGAGCACAGTACGAAGTCTTACAACACCAGGTTAAAGTCCAACAGGTTTGTTTCGAATCACTAGCTTTCGGAGCGCTGCTCCTTCCTCAGGTGAATGAAGAGGTCTGTTCCAGAAACATATATATAGACAAATTCAAAGATGCCAAACAATGCTAGGAATGCGAGCATTAGCAGGTGATTAAATCTTTACAGATCCAGAGATGGGGTAACCCCAGGTTAAAGAGGTGTGAATTGTGTCAAGCCAGGACAGTTGGTAGGATTTCGCAGGCCAGATGGTGGGGGATGAATGTAATGCGACATGAATCCCAGGTCCCACACTCATGTGTGCGGAACTTGGCTATAAGTTTCTGCTCGGCGATTCTGCGTTGTCGCGCGTCCTGAAGGCCGCCTTGGAAAACGCTTACCCGGAGATCAGAGGCTGAATGCCCTTGACTGCTGAAGGGGGGCCGAGCCACAACATTGAGGGGCTAGGCCGACGCCGGATGAATTTCCGCCCCGCCAGCTGGCGGAAATGGCCTTTGTTGCCCCGCCAGCTGGCGCGGAAATGACATCTCGGGGCGGCGCATGCGCGGGAGCGTCAGCGGCCGCTGACAGTTTCCCACGCATGCGCAGTGGAGGGAGTCTCTTCCGCCTCCGCCATGGTGGAGACCGTGGCGGAGGCGGAAGGAAAAGAGTGCCCCCACGGCACAGGCCCGCCCGCGGATCGGTGGGCCCCGATCGCGGGCCAGGCCACCGTGGGGTCACCCCCCGGGCCAGATCGCCCTGCGCCTCCCCCCCCCCCCCCCAGGACCCCGGAGCCCGCCCACGCCACCTTGTCCCACCGGTAAGGTAGGTGATTTAATTTAGGCCGGCGGGACAGTCAATTTATCGGCGGGACTTCGGCCCATCCGGGCCGGAGAATCGAGCGGGGGGGCCCGCGAACCGGCGCGGCCCGATTCCCGCCCCCGCCGAATCTCTGGTGCCGGAGACTTCGGCAACTGGCGGGGGCGGGATTCACGCCAGCCCCCGGCGATTCTCCGACCCGGCGGGGGGGGTCCGAGAATGTCGCCCCAGGTCTTTCAGTGATTCACTCTCGGCAGATCTTGCCCGGAATTCTCCGCCCGTTCTCGCCGGTGGGATTCTCCAGTCTCGCTGCAGTGAACGGAATTTTGGCTGAGCGCCAAATTCTCCGCCCTCGCTGGCAGCGGTTTCGGGATGAACTCGGGTCGGAGAATCCCAGGCCTTGTCTCTTGCATGCAAGATACGTCAATCTCCAGAATATCAGGTTTCATGGCAGTCACAGCTGTCCTGTGCACAGTAGCATCTGCTCCATCTCCTCCGTAAGAATGGTGCAGAGTGAAATAAGAAATAAATCTGTGGCCATGTTCAGAATCTGTCAGGGGATCTGACCAAGGAGGAGACTGAAAAAAATTGCTTCAGCTCTCAAGTCAGAAAGCAAACACAAAGGGGCTTTAAAAGATGTTTCCAAATTACAGAAATCAATAAACAAAGTCTGGAGACTCTAAAAAACCTCACAAATTCCTCACTCTTTGGGTGTCGGGGCAGCAGCTGTGCTCCAACTCAGATAGGTATGGAGTGAAGGAGAGATCGAGTCTTGTCTTTATGCACGTTACAAGCTTTTATTCATAGAAAAGAGAGCCTTGCATTAAGCGCCATTGATTGTTTTAACGCTCTTTATAGCCAATGAAGTCATTTTTTAAAAAACTGTAGACATTGTTGTAATGTAGGAATGTACAAAACCATCATACACCGTAGATCTCCAAAGCAACCATCACAGATTCAGACTGACTTGAAGTTTTGAACACGCCAACCTCCAGTCAATGCCCAACATGTGGATACAATTAAACACACTTAATCTACTGTACCTTATAAATCTGGATCTAATTGACCCAAAATAGAAAACATTTCATCGATTTCAGGTGAAAGAGAAGTAGACCAAATATAAACCATACCAGTTTATCCCAAAATACTAAATATCAACACCATCACCTTTAACACGGACGTAGTGAACTCTTCACCACTATTTTCACCACATTTATATTAGTGGAATGGCACAGAATTCAATTCTGACTGTTGGACCACTGAATAAGCCCAAAGCTTGTGGAAGTTCTGCATACTGCTCACTTCAATCATGGAAAGAGAAGGAAGAACTAACTCTGACTTTCCAGCAGTTGCAATATAGATGGAGTTGATGAAGGCTATTCGGCCCATCTTAACACATTCGTCTAGAAAGTGGCAGCAATCCCTGCCACCCTATTAAAGCAGCCAACAATTTTCAGAATGATCCTGGGGGTTTTGCCTCAGTGGCTCTGTCCCGGAATTGAGTTTATTGTTTTATGACTTTTGGTGTGACAAACTTTCTAAAAACCTTTCCTAAATTTGTCTTTGGCACTCACTTATCGTCAGCTTAATGGAGAGTTCCAGAGTTGCTTTGTGGATAAAGTCACTGCCTTTCGAAGATGAAAAGCTCAAGTTTTTGAGCGCTTACCTCACATTTCAATCTGGCACTTAGAATCATTCAGATTAACTCGGAACTATCTGCAGGAGAGATTTGTCATCTGGTCTTGGACGTGCCTCATGTGATCATATTCTTCCGAATTCCCAACCATTACAGTGATTTTCTTAGTCACGCTTCCCTGACTGTTTCCCAGTTTAACAGCAACTTGCTGGATAATGCAGCCCTCCTTCAGTATGACACTGAATATCAACCTAGATCACAAAGTTCCTATACATAGGACATATAGTGCAGAAGGAGGCCATTTGGCCCATCGAGTCTGCACCGACTCACTTAGATCAGGGGCGAAATTCTCCGGTATCGGCGGGATGTCCGCCGACTGGCGCCCAAAACGGCGCAAATCAGTCGGGCATCGCGCCGCCCAAAAGGTGCGAAATGCTCCGCATCTTGGGGGGCCGAGCCCCAACCTTAAGGGGCTAGGCCGGCGCAGGACGAATTTCCGCCCCGCCAGCTGGCGGAAAAGGCCTTTGGTGTCCCGCCAGCTGGTGCGGAAATGACATGTCCGGGCGGCGCATGCGCGGGAGCGTTAGCGGCCGCTCACGGCATCCCCGCGCATGCGCAGTGGAGGGAGTCTCTTCCGCCTCCGCCATGGTGGAGACCGTGGCGAAGGCGGAAGGAAAAGCGTGCCCCCACGGCACAGGCCCGCCCGCGGATCGGTGGGCCCCGATCGCGGGCCAGGCCACCGTGGGGCACCCCCCGGGGCCAGATCGCCCTGCGCACCCACCCCCCCCCCCAGGACCCCGGAGCCCGCCCGCGCCGCCTTGTCCCGCCGGTAAGGTAGGTGCTTTAATCTACGCCGGCGGGACAGTCATTTTAGCAGCGGGACTTCGGCCCATCCGGACCGGAGAATCGCGGGGGGGGGGGCCGCCAACCGGCGCGGCGCGATTCCCGCTGCCGCCGAATGTCCGGTGCCGGAGAATTCAGCAACCGGCGGGGGCGGGATTCACGCCAGCCCCCGGCGATTCTCCGACCCGGCGGGGGGTCGGAGAATCTCGCCCCAGATGTATAGAACCTTTGGAGCAGAACAGTCTCCAGGGGCTAAATCGTTTACTCCTATTTTTCTATTCCTTAGGGATTTGGCATAGCAGGAATGAACCACAGTGGGTTAAAACTGGGGATGTGCAAGAAGCACAGACTGAGAAAGATCTCAGAGTTATAGTTGGTGAAAGTTACAAATATAGAGGTGAGAAGCCATTCAGAAGGATTTGGGGGTGAATGTGTGCATCGTTCTCATGTTTGTCTGCTGATACCAGGAGAAACATCAATACAAACTCAAACCCATTATCTTTCCCCACAGCAGTTTCCCCAGAGCAGTCGAAAATAGCTTTTAAATTGACGAATCTTGTTTCATAAGCTTCTCCTTTACTGGTTATGAATTGGGAACTTGTGAATTGTTGTTTGTGCTTTGCATTTGTAGTTTGTATTTTCCTGTTTTCTAGGCATTCTTTTTCAAGTAATAAATGATGGCTCCTGATGCAAGGGCTACTGCTGCCACCACTGATACACTTGCTGCCGCTATGATTGCTCTTCTATCTGTGGGAGAAATGGAAGTTGAATTAAATGATTTGTAAACATTTATATAATTTATTTTCAAAAAAGACAATTCGATCTGGAATTTTAATCTCCTAATGCCCATTTTGTTTCATGTGTGTCCAAGCTTGGAATCCATGGAATCCCGACGTTGCGGAAGGAGGCCATACCGACTCCACTCTACCAAGGCCCACTCCTTCGCCCGATCCCTCTAACACCCAGGAATCCTTTAAACTGTGGGAGGAAACCAGAGCACCTGGAGGAAACCCACGCAGACATGGGGAGAATGTCGGCCCATGTACATATTTCCAAAGTTCCCTGCCATGTTCAACAAATTGTACACATATTACCGGAGGTCTCCCTGTTTTGAATTGTGCCCTCTATTTTATATTTCTTCTCCTCATTCCTCTCACCAAAATGTATCACTTTGCTCTTCTCTGTGTTAAATATTTTCAGTCCATACATTTCACCAACCTGTTTGGATTCACTTGGGGTCTGTCACTTTCCTATCACAGTTCACTATACTTGTGTCATACGCCAATTTTGTAATTGTGGCCTGTATACTCAAATCTAAGTCATTAATATAGATCAAGAGAATCTTGGAGTCAGGTGAGATTGTTGTAAAAGAGATTGGCAGGAAGTGGTAATGATTGAACGCCAGGAGCACTGCCCATGACAACGGTGTCAGCCTGAAGTACATGCAAGATAGTTGCTGTTCATGTTTGAACAATTTATCAGCCAAACATCTGTTCAGTTTTTTCTTTCACTTTCTCTCCAACTGCAAGAAATCCCCAATAGTCTACAAATTTCATCTTTGTGATCAAGCTTGCGGTCATTGATCAAACGTTTTGCTAAAGCTTTCATTTGTTAATTTCTTGCTCTTAGCACTGGAGAGGTTTTTTGTGAACATCATATAAATGAAGTTATTGTGAGAGGATGGATCCTTCATCCTCTTGACCCATCAATGTTCCATGGTCCTATGATTGTATTCCTACAATAGTCCTTAATACCAAGGCTGCGTGCTTCATCCACTACTCTCCTCCTTATGCACACATGACTGTCTGGCAAAATTCTGCTCCAACTCCACCTATAGGTTTTCTGGTGACACAGCCGTAGTGGATCGGATCTCGAACAAAGATGAGTCAGTACAGGAGGGAGATAGAGAACCTAGTGGAGGGGTGTAACAACAACAATCTCTCCCTCAACATCAGGGGAGATCTAATAGAAACTTACAAGATAATGAATAGCTTAGATAGGGTGGATGTAGGGAAGTTGTTTCCATTAGCAGGGGAGACTAGGACCCGGGGGCACAGCCTTAGAATAAAAGGGAGTCACTTTAGAACAGAGATGAGGAGAAATTTCTTCAGCCAGAGAGTGGTGGGTCTGTGGAATTCATTGCCACAGAGGGCGGTGGAGGCCGGGACGTTGAATGTCTTTAAGACAGAAGTTGATAAATTCTTGATTTCTCGAGGAATTAAAGGCTATGGAGAGAGAGCGGGTAAATGGAGTTGAAATCAGCCATGATTGAATGGTGGAGTGGACTCGATGGGCCGAATGGCCTTACTTCCACTCCTATGTCTTATGGTCTTATCAGCAAAATTAAGGAGCTGGTCATTGACTTCAGGAAGCGAAGTGTCGTCCATGCCCCTGTCAGCATCAATGGTGCCGAGGTGGAGATGGTTGACAGCTTCAAATTCCAAGATGTAAACATCACCAAAATCTGTCCTGGTCCACCCATGTCGACACTACAACAAAAGGAAGTACAACAGTGCCTATACTTCCTCAGGAAACTCAGCAAATTCAGCATGTCCACATTGACTCTTACCAATTTCTAAAGATGTACATAGAAAGCATCCGATCTGGCTGCATCACAGCCTGGTATGGCAACTGCTCGGCCCAAGAACTACAGAAAGTCGTGAACACAGCCCATCACCCGAGCCTGCCTCCCATCCATTAACTCTGTCTACACCTCCCGCTGCCTTGGGAAAGTGGGCAACATAATCAATGACCCCTCCCACCCAGGCTATTCTCTCTTCTAACCTCTTCCAACCTCTTCCATTGGGCAGGAGATACAAAAGCTTGCACGCATCAATAGTTTCAAAAACAGCTTCTTTCCCGCTGTTACTAGACTCCTGAATGACCCTCTTAGGGCCTGAACAGATCTTTCTACGCATCTTTTCTATTGTTTTAGCACTATATACACCGTATACTTCACCCGCTGTCGATGTTTATGTATTTTCATTATGTATCCTCATGTATTTATCGCATGTTCTATGTTTTTTCATGTATGGACCGATCTGTCTGGACTGTACACAGAACAATACTTTTCACTGTACCTCGGTACACGTGACAATAAATCTAATCCAAATCTACACCGTTGCCATTCTTAATACAGCTACTAGGATTCAAATAATGTTGGTGCTGATTAATTCTCTCTCCAGTTTTCTTTCTCCTATTGATCTGATCTTCTAGATTAGACTCATTGTCAAGAAAACCTGAGTCCTAAAACACCTGGATACTAAATATCACTTGCATCTAGCTGACAAGAAAATGTGAAATTAAATAATGTTTCTTGTACTGCAGGAGATTAAGGATGGCCAAGTGACTTCCTTGGCAGACTAACAAATAGAGAATTGCAATCTTGAATAAAAACAGAAATGACTGGAAAGATTACAGGTATGGCAGAGAGTGGAGAGAGAAAGAGTGGGTTTTGAGTCAAATGGCTTTTCTTCGAGACTGGAAGGCGACAATGTTGATGCGGTCACCTAGGTGATCATGTAGTGTGGAGGCAAGATACTCCCTTATGCGAAGGAAAAGCTCGTGAACCACTTTTGAATGTGTTGGTGGTCAGAATAAATAGAAAGAAACAAGGGAACAAGTTATTTCTGATCTCTTAACTCAAATCCTTTGACGCAGAATCAAAAAGTAAACAGAATCGTAGAATCCCCACAGTGCAGCAGGAGGCCATTCAGTCCTTCGAGTCTGCACCGACCCTCTGAGGAGCGCTCCACACAGACCCAATCCCCCACCCTATCCCCGCAACCCCACCTAGCTTGTGCTTAGGTTTTTTCCACTATATGTTTTCACTGAAGTTAAATCTTTGATTCAATTATCAATGTGATTACCAACTAACCTTCAATTTTGACGTTCACAATCGTCTCATCAGCTCCAAGTTTATTCGTGGCTGTACATTTATATATCCCATTGTTTTTTGTTGTGGCAACTGAAATATAGAGGATCCTTGAAGTAATCTCAACATTGTTCTGTACAGGGTATTCCCATGTCACGTTTGGCTGAGGATTTCCTCGAGAGTCACAGGTTAATACAATATTGCCACCATTAGGGAAATAGACTGGGGACTCCCCCGAGATCGGTTTGTTATTTGCTAATACAGTTGTTCCTATTGGCTCATCTGTAAAGGAAAAGAAAATGTTGGAAAATTAAGAAACATTAAATGAAAAATTATTTTTATTTGATTTCGTTAAAGAGCAATATCTCGTTTTAACTTTGTGTGATGTGTGAGGTTCCAAAAGAAAATATCTTTTCCATTATAAAAAGAGCCAGACCAGACTCCCTATCAAATCTTGTTTCTTTCTAATGAGAAGTTGCTGCAATACAAAAGGCCAGCTGGAATGAGGGATTGTATCACAGCGTCCTGCCAAACTGTAGCATTCCACAATGAGATAATCAATGTAAAACACCAATTATGCTCCTATATATAAATTCCTCCCTCCGAAAGACTCCATTTATATCACACACAATGACTTTGATGCACATGTCAAAGCTTTTAGATGTAACTAAATTAGTTTGAAGTACTCTGACTGATGTATTTCTGGACTTTGAGGGTGTCAGGGGTTATGGGGACACCGCTGGAATACGGCGTCGAGATGCCGGATCCACCATGGTCATGTTGAATGGTGGAACACGCTGGAAGAGCCAAATGACCTCCTCCCGCTTCTATTTTGCATGTTTCGCAGTATGACTGCCTTCTGAGATGTGTGAGATTGGTGCAAGATTGAAACAGTCTATAAAATATGTAGCTGGGAACTTTGTTAGAGATATTTCAACATGCAAAAGACACTGTATATCACACATTTCAATATTTTACCTGGTGTTTGGGTCTTGAGAAGGTTTCCCTTATTAGTCTTCCACTTGGGAATTTTCACAAGAGGTTCACAATGAGTGCAGTCATATATTTTCAATATTATTATTTTCCCCGGAATTAAATTTAGTGAGGAAAGACGATGCAAGGTTTTCAGATTGGTTGTGTTTTTGCTGCTGACTGTACTTGTTCCCAGTCTTTAACTGGGAGATTTTGAGTGTTGGAATTATTCATCTTTTTTTTCTGTTTGTCACATACGTGTGGTAGTACCAGGTATTGCGGGACCTGAGAGGCTGATGACCATTGGTTAGACCCAGGAGTCTACCATTGGCTGTATTACGTAGCTCCGCCCTGAAGGCAGGGTATAAGAGATGGTGCTGTCCCAGCAGCCTTCACTTTCTGTACCGAAGCTGCTGGGGAAGAGTTCTAGCAGATTAAAGCCTCAGTTATGAATCACTTTGTCTTGAGTGTAATTGATTGCGCATCAATACTCATTGTTATGCTTAGAACATCCTCTCATCTCATTTCTGTTTGTGAAAACTTGCTGTGTACAAAGTGATGGCCACATTTGGTTATATAACAGATTTACCACATTTCAAAAGTTATTAAACAGCTGTGAAGAGCGTTGAGATGTGCTGGGGATGTGAAAGGTTCTAAACAAATGCAAGTTCTGTATTTCATTCTTACACCAGCTCAACCAAAATCAATTAATTACATGGATAACCCCCCCCAGAATGTTAACAGATTGATACCACCACATCTTTTACCTCAGCTTGTCTATTAACTAATCCTTAACTGCTAGCTTTCACCTAATTTACTCGATCTTGAGGCTAGGAAAATTAAAAATTCATCAGAGAGAGTCTCTGGTCTGAAACACATCGCACATTACAAGGGGGTCGGGTATAGGTTCCTGCCTTTTTAAGTTAATGCATTAATACCACATTGTTTCCATAGCAAACTTGTGGAGATTCTCTATCTTCTTAATGCCAAGGAATTAATTTCTAGTTTAACACAAAAACAAAATATGGCAGAGGCCAGAATCTGAAATGAAAATTGAAAATGTTGTAAATATTCAGCAACTAAGGCAGAATCTGTGGAGGGGAAAACAGAATTAATATTCCAGGTCTGCAACTCTACTGATGAGCTGAGTATTTCCAACATTTTTGACTTTTAATTTATATCTTACTTCTTTCAGAAAAGATTTGATAAAAGCTCCTCATCACTCTAAGCATACTGTAGAATATGATCCACAAAATGTTGTTCATGTGAAACTTACAGTGAGTTTGCAGAGTCACAGAGCAGTTTGCGATTGGTTTTGTGCTGTTAGAGCCCAGGTCCACTTCTGCCAAGCAGGTGTACTCCTGTCCATCATCTGACACACTGGCAGTGAAACTGAAGACATTCCTCAATCTTATATCTTTATCCGAGAAACCTTGTTCTCCTGTGGAATTAATCTGAAGAGTCTGATTCCCTCTCAGCCATGTGAGGATGAGTTTATTGTTTGGATAGACCCTCGGACCAATGCACTCCAGACTATACGTTCTGTTAACTTCCAGCACTTCCGGAGGTGAAGTAATGTTTATCTCTCGATCTGTTAACGAGGATCATAGTTAATAATAATAATCTTTATGCACAAGTAGGCTCACATTAACACTGCAATGAAGTTACTGTGAAAAGTCCCTAGTCGGCACATTCCGGCGCCTGCTCGGATACACTGAGGGAGAATTCAGAATGTCCAATTCACCTAACAGCACGTCTTTCGGGACTTGTGGGAGGAAACCGGAGCACCCGGAGGAAACCCACGCAGACACGGGGAGAACGTGCAGACTCCGCACAGACAGTGACCCAAGCCGGAATCGAACCCGGGACCCTGGAGCTGTGAAACAGCAGTGCTAACCACTAACTTCACTGAAAGATTGTACCTAAGCACCATGGAATCTCTTCCCTTAAATATATCCACTCTTATTCTATGCTAAGTGTGCATCAAATAAAAGTTTTGTTTCAAGCACATTGGCACCTCACGGTTCCGGGGGCGTCATTCTCTGACCCCCCCCCAGCGGGTCGGAGAATGGCCGTTGGCCGCCGTGAATCCCGCCCCCGCTGGTTGCCGAAGTCTCCGGTACCGGATATACGGCGGGGGCGGGAATCGGGCCGCGCCTGTTGGCGGGCCCCCCCGCTGGATTCTCCGGCCCGAATGGGCCAAAGTCCCGCCGATAAATTGCCTGTCCCGCTGGCGTAAATTAGAGTACCTATTTACCGGCGGGACAAGGCGGCGTGGGTGGGCTCCGAGGTCCTGGGGGGGGCGCGGGACGATCTGACCCCGGGGGGTGCCCCCACAGTGGCCTGGCCTGCGATCAGGGCCCACCGATCCGCGGGCGGGCCTGTGCCGTGGGGGCACTCTTTCCCTTCCGCCTCCACAACGGTCTCCACCATGGCGGAGGCGGAAGAGACTCCCTCCACTGCGCATGCGCGGGAAACTGTCAGCGGCCGCCGACGTTCCCGCGCATGCGCTGTCCCGACATGTCATTTCCGCGCCAGCTGGCGGGGCAACAAAGGCCATTTCCGCCAGCTGGCGGGGCGGAAATCCCTCCGGCGCCGGCCTAGCCCCTCAATGTTGGGGCTCGGCCCCCAAAGATGCAGAGCATTCCGCACCTTTGGGGCGGCGCGATGCCCGTCTGATTGGCGCCGTTTTGGGCGCCAGTCGGTGGACATCGCGCCGTTTGGGGAGAATTTCGCCCATTATCTCTCATTAAGGATCAGCTCGCTAATTCAGTTTGAGATTTTTCACTCAGAATGGTTCTTAAACCTGGCCATCCAATTGTGACACTGAAATCACTACTTTCATCAATAAACATTAATAAAAATATATATCAAGGCAGTTTACAATACACATCTCCATTTTACAGAAAATCTACTTCCTAAATAACCTAGATTCTGTGTTGAGTCAAACTGAGACAACATCATTATGGATCAGTGTTAGTTTGACCTGGATTAGTGTCAGCTGCAAATTGAAACTTGATTTTGAAGAATATTGTTCAAACATTTTAAAATTCTGTCACTATCCCAGAAAACTATTGTATAGCAGAGTGTGGAATGGTGGAGAAACTTTGTTTGAAAATGACTCCTCCATTGCCTCATCCTTTGATTTCTATCACCTCCTTCAGCAACTTGATACCGGGTAATATTAAACCAATTCCAAATATTTCCTTCACTCTGTCGGATCCCTCTCACTCTGAACCATATGACAAGTTGTGATACCTAAGTGGCTATTTGATCTTTTCTTGGGCCTTGTGAAGGATTATGCTGGATGCTCGATCTCGATGCTCGGTGATTTCCAATTGTTTCCCCCCCCACCCTTTGATTTTCTCATTAATCTGGGAGTCTGATTATGTGGGAGTTTCGGGAAGAATTTCTTGTTACAGTCGGTGGTCAATCCACATTTTCCCTGAATGTGCTGTCATGTCTTCTGCAACTTTTTAACATTTATAAATAGGAAGCCAAATTGTTGAAATGGATTGATACAGGGAAACTTTGTTAATTTGAAAGATTTTAAGGTGACAAGGTGCACGTGTGTACTGATTTCTGCACCATGATAAATAACACCATTATAAACTACTGATTTTTCTCTCTTCTGTTTTTCCGGCACTCCTCTATTCGATCACGCTCCATCCCAGTTGAGATGAGGGACTCACTTTGTGTAATCCAATTTTATAATACATCACAAGTTATCCACACAGCAACTTTAAGCTGTGCTCAACCAAACATTTTCTGTACAACCTGATGTGACCATCAATTCACTCGGGACAAGAGTCAAAGTAAACCGTGGCTTTAATCAACTTAGAACAGTGCCTGCCTGCGACTGACACAATACTGAGCGCCGCCTACAGGTCGACTTCTCTTAAACCCCCCCACTCAAGGGGAGGAGCCATGGGCGGAACCCATACATGTCCCAACATGTTCCCCTATGAATGATGCCATACAGTGGCCCATAGGTGGAGCCCACAAGGGCAACAACATAGAGATGCAAATACAAAGACAAAGCATGGTACTGATACAGTGGTGGATTATTGGTATAATACATTCACCACATTCACTCCCTGTTAAAAAAATGAAGTCCGGCGGGGGTGACGGGTTCATACGTTCAGCCGGTCCGGCGCACGGATCGTGCGCTGTGCTTGCCTAAGTTCTGGCGTTGCTGCTGGCCCGGGTGTCGAGCTCATCCGTGCTGGCATTGGTAGTGGGGGCGCCGGTGCGGGCACAGACGTGGACTCCGGGAGCGTCTCTTCTGGAGCTTCATTCCTGTGGACCGGTGAAGGGGGGATGGCAGGCGGGAGGGAGTGCGGGAGCCATATAGGGGCGGGGTCTCTGGTCATGGTAGGTTGGGCGGGATAGGGTGGAGGGGCGGCGGTGGTGGTGGTGGTGGAACCGGCGGGCGCCAGCTCCCGGAGGGAGACGGTATCCTGTTGGCCAGCGGGGTGTTCGATAAGCGTACTGGGGGTTGGAGTGTAGGAGCTGGACTCTCTCTACCAGAGGATCGGCCATATGGCTCCTGACGTGTTTTCTGAGTAGGACGGGCCCCGGTGTCTTCAGCCAGGACGGAAGCGAGGCCCCTGAGGTGGACCTCCTGGGAAAACAAATAGGCGGTCATGAGGGATCTCGTTTGTGGCAGTGCAAAGTAGGGATCTAATAGAGTGGAGCGCATCGGGGAGGACCTCCTGCCAGTGAGAAACTGGGAGATTCCTGGACCGCAGGGCCAGTAGGACGGTCTTCCAGACCGTCGCGTTCTCCCTCTCCACCTGCCCGTTTCCCCTGGGGTTATCACTGGTAGTCCTGCTCGAGGCGATGCCCTTACTGAGCAGGTACTGTCGCAGTTCGTCGCTCATGAACGACGAGCCCCGGTCACTGTGGACATAATTGGGGAAACCAAACAGGATGAAGACACTATTTAGGGCTTTAATGGCGGTGGACGTGGTCATATCGGGGCAAGGGATTGCAAAGGGGAAACGGGAGAACTCATCAATAATATTGAGGAAATATATATTGCGGATATTGGAGGGGAGGGGCCCTTTGAAATTGATACTGAGGCACTCAAAGGGCCGGGATGCCTTTACCAGGTGGACCTTATCCGGTCGATAGAAGTGCGGTTTACACTCTGCACAGATCTGGCAGTCCCTGGTCATAGCCATGACCTCCTCGGTGGAGTAGGGCAGGTTGCGGGCCTTGATATAGTGGATAAGCCGGGTGACCCCCGATGGCAGAGGTCATCGTGGATAGCGCGTAGTCGGTCACCTTGCACGCTGGCGCGTGTGCCGCGGGGACAGGACACCTGGGGGCTCGTTGAGCTTCCCAGGACGATATACTATAACGTAGTTGTAGGTGGAGAGTTCGAGCCTCCACCTCAAGATCTTATCGTTCTTGATTTTGCCCCGCTGCGTATTGTTGAACATGAAGGCTACCAATCGTTGGTAGTGCCTCCAGTGCCGTACGGCTTCCACGATGGCTTGGGCTTCTTTTTCGACTGAGGAGTGTCGAATTTCGGAGGTGGTGAGGGTGCGCGAAAAAAACGCTACCGAACTGCCTGCTTGATTGAGGGTAGCGGCGAGAGCGACCTCTGATGCGTCGCTCTCCACCTGGAAGGGGACGGACCCGTCCACCGCGCGCATTGCGGCTTTGGCGATGTGCGCCTTGATGCAGCTGAAGGCCTGGCGGGCCTCAGTTGCCAGTGGGAAGATGGTGGCCTTGACTAGTGGGCGGGCTTTGTCCGCATAGTTGGAGACCCACTGGGCGTAATATGAGAAGAACCCGAGGCACCTCTTCAGGGCCTTGGGGCAGTGAGGGAGGGGGAGTTGCAGGAGAGGGCGCATACGGTCAGGGTCGGATCCGAGGACCCCGTTCTCCACGGCGTAGCCGAGGATGGCTACTCTGGTCGTGCGGAAAACGCATTTCTCCTTGTTGTAGGTGAGGTTGAGTTTTTGGGCGGTTTGGAGAAATCGGTGGAGATTGGCGTCATGGTCCTGCTGATCATGGCCGCAGATGGTGACATTGTCCAAGTACGGAAATGTGGCCCGCAGCCCGTACTGGTCCACCATTCGGTCCATTGTTCTTTGGAACACCGAAACCCCGTTCGTGACGCCAAAGGGGACCCGGAGGAAATGGAAAAGGCGGCCGTCTGCCTCAAAAGCCGTGTAGTGGCGGTCCTCCGGGCGGATTGGGAGCTGGTGGCATGCAGACTTCAGATCCACCGTGGAGAACACGCGGTAGTGTGCGAGCTGGTTTACCATGTCTGCATTCCGGGGAAGGGGGTACACATCGAGGTGCGTGTACCGGTTTATGGTTTGGCTGGAATCAACAACCATCCGGAACTTTTCCCCGGTCTTGATGACCACCACCTGAGCTCTCCAGGGGCTATTGCTGCCTCGATGACTCCCTCCTGCAAGAGTCGCTGGACCTCGGACCTGATAAAAGTCCTGTCCTGGATGCTATACCGCCTGCTCCTGGTGGCGACTGGTTTGCAGTCGGTGGTGAGGTTCGCGAAGAGTGAGGGAGGGTCGACTTTTAGGGTCGCGAGGCTGCATATGGTGAGTGGGGGCAGGGGCCCCCCGAACTTCAGGGTTAGGCTCCTGAGGTTGCATTGGAAATCTAGTCCCAATAGGAGAGGAGCGCAGTGGTCTGGGAGCACATATAATTTAACATTTTTGTACTCGGCGCTCTGTATTGCTAGGGTTGCGGTAATGCACCTTTGGATTTGCACCGAGTGTGACCCAGAGGCGAGGGAGACGGTTTGGTGCGCCGGGAAAATTGGGAGTGAGCAGCGTCTTACCAAGTCCGGGTGAATGAAGCTCTCTGTGCTCCCGAAGTCGAAAAGGCAGAGTGTCTCGTACCCGTTTACCCGGACGGTCATCATGGAGCTCCGGAGGTGCTTGGGTCACGACTGGACCAGGGTGACCGCGCTGAGTTGCGGGTAGCTGGCGGCGTGGTCGGAGGTGCTGGGGCGGTTCCGCGATGACTGCCCATGTTGATCGTACGCGTCGAGCGGCGTAGCAGATGACGGCCAAGATGGCGGCCCCCGTTGGCAGAGCGTGGAAGGCGGCGAGGAAGATGGCGGCCCCCATGGATCGCACGTGGCCGGCCGCGTGGGGGAGGATGGCCAAGATGGCGGCACTCATGAGTCGCACGTGCTGTGAGGACTGGAAGATGGCTGCTCCCACAGAGAGCACGAGGCTGACGAGGGGGGCGGAGTCAGCAGACACGCTGCGGGGCCTGCGGGCCTGTGAGTGTGAGGATCGGGCCTGTAGGTTAGAGATCTTAGGCCTGGCCAGGCAGACTTTGGCAAAATGTCCTTTTCTCCGCAGCTGCTGCAGTTCGCGTTACGGGCCGGGCAGTGCTGCCGGGGGTGTTGGGACTGGCCGCAGGAATAGCAGGGTAGCCCCCCATGATGGGCGGGCGGCCACGCAGCACAGGCCTGGGGTAGTCTGTGGTGGGGGGTCCACGAGGGGGTCGCGTGGTCAGCCGGGAACGCGGTAACGCTCTGGAACGCTACTTCTAGAGAGGAGGCTAATTTACCGTCTCATCCAGGTCCAGGGCCCCCTTTTAGAGTAGGCGCTGTCGCACGTAGTTGGACCGGTCTCCCGCCATGTAGACATCTCGGATGGCGAGTTCCATATGCTGAGTGGCCGTAACGGCCTGGTAGTTGCAGTTGCGTGCGAGGGCTTTGAGGTCGCGTACGTAGTCATCTAGCGACTCCCCGGGACGCTGGCGGCGACTGGTGAGGATGTGTCGCGCGTAGAGGCGTTCGAGCTTCGCGAGGGCATCTGTATAGGAGGAGCCTTCGTCGAGTTGAACAGAGATTCGATGGCTCACCCGTGCGTGGAGGAGGCTCAGCTTCTGTTTGTCGGTGACGGAAGGCGGGGAGGCGGCTGCGAGATTGGCCTTGAAACATCGAAGCCAGTGCGAAAAAATTTATTTTGTCTCCACGGCCTGCGGATCGAGTTCCAGTCGGTCAGGTTTGAGGGCCGATTCCATAGTGGCGTTTAAGGTGATTAAATTGATGTGACCATCAATTCACTCGAGACAAGAGTAAAAGTAATCCGTGGCTTTAATCAACTTAGAAAAGTGCCTGCCTGCGACTGACACAATACTGAGAACCGCCTACAGGTCGACTGCTCTTTATACCCCCCCTCAAGGGGAGGAGCCATGGGCGGAACCCATACATGTCCCAACATGTTCCCCTATGAATGATGCCATACAATGGCCCATAGGTGGAGCCCACAAGAGCAACAACATAGAGATGCAAATACAAAGACAAAGCCTGGTACTGATACAGTGGTGGATTATTGGTATAATACATTTGTCATGATATTCAGATAACCATCATGGTGCAAACACACATACAGACTGATGGACAGATCAACGGACCAATCAACACACACGCAACATCACAGCCAATCACCAGTGAGAGCACACGCACTATAAAACAGGGAACACCACAGTTCCCGCTCATTCCAGCTGGAGACAGCTCAGGGCACAGAGCTCACAGCGCGCCACTCAGACATACACCATGTGCTGAGTGCCTCACTAAGACAATGTTAGGGCTAGGTCCACAGGTTAACGGGTAAAGAACGAACCACAGCCAGAAGTTTACAGATGTTGTTATCACGAGTAATAAAACAGAGTTGTACCATCTACAACCGTGTTGGTTTGTTTGTATAGCGGAACACCCAACACAACATAGTACCAGGATTGGAACCCAGCGACTGTGAGACCTACCTACACATCTCCAGAGATCCGCCATCCTGCGCCATGGACACCATCAGCCCGCCGCAGCCGCTCCAAATCGCTGGAAACCTCGGCGTCGACTGGAAGCTGTTTAAACAGCGCTTCCAGCTCTTCCTAGAAGCCACAGACAGGGAGAATGCATCGGACACCAGGAAGATGGCCCTCCTCCTCTCCACGGCGGGGCAACACGCCATCCACATCTACAACTCCCTGGCATTCGCGGACGGTGAGGACAAAACAAAGTACAAGACGGTCCTTCTCAAACTCGAGCAACACTTCAGCGTCGCGGTAAATGAGAGCTTCGAGAGGTACCTCTTCCAGCAGCGCCTGCAGGGTAAGGATGAGCCTTTTCAATCTTTCCTGACACACCTCCGTATCCTCGCGCAGTCCTGCGGCTATGAGGCCAGCTCCGACTCCATGATTCGGGACCAGATAGTTTTTGGGGTCACCTCGGACACCCTACGCCAGCAGCTCCTCAAGATTAAAAGCCTCACCCTAGCCACCGCCATCGAAGCCTGCGTCCTCCATGAAAACGTGACCAGCCGGTACTCCCAATTCCAGGCGGCCGAATCGGCACAGCAGGGGTCCCACGCGGCTGAATCGGCACAGCAGGGGTCCCACGCGGCTGAATCGGCACAGCAGGGGTCCCACGCGGCCGAATCGGCACAGCAGGGGGTCCCACGTGGCTGAATCGGCACAGCAGGGGTCCCACGCGGCTGAATCGGCACAGCAGGGGTCCCACGCAGCCAAATCGGCACAGCAGGGGTCCCACGCGGCCGAATCGGCACAGCAGGGGTCCCACGCGGCCGAATCGGCACAGCAGGGGTCCCACGCGGCCGGATCGGCACAGCAGGGGTCCCACGCGGCCGAATCGGCACAGCAGGGGTCCCACGTGGCCGAATCGGCACAGCAGGGGTCCCACGCGGCCGAAGCGGCACATCAGGGGTCCCACGCGGCCGAATCGGCACATCAGGGGTCCCACGCGGCCGAATCGGCACAGCAGGGGGTCCTACGAGGCCGAAGCGGCACATCAGGGGTCCCACGTGGCCGAATCGGCACAGCAGGGGTCCCACGCGGCCGAAGCGGCACATCAGGGGTCCCACGCGGCCGAATCGGCACAGCAGGGGGTCCCACGCGGCCGAATCGGCACAGCAGGGGGTCCTACGAGGCCGAGCGGGTCCAGGCGATCGTGTTCCTCCCGGCCCGCGGCCCGGACGAGGGCGGCCATTTTGTGCGCTTTCCGCGGCCTCCCGCGCTTGAACGCGCCAAGAGACGTCGATGCAGAGGGACGTGACGCGCAGGCGCGCTCTACGCAGGACCGAACTGCGCATGCGCGATAGCGCAACGAACGCCATGACGTCACGATGTGCGGCAACTGTGGATCCGCACATTTAAAGCGGCAATGTCCGGCAAAGAATCGACAATGCCTCCGCCGTGGCAGGATGGGCCACTACGCTGCCTGCTGTCGAGCAGCTCAACCTGCCAACGCTCCCCAATTCCGCCAGTCTCGCAGGGACGTGCGGACCATTCAGCCTCCGCACTCTGAGTCATACCCGGACGATATACAGACCGGTGATACAGACGACCGGGAAGCCTTCCGCGTTGCGGTCATCGACAGGAACCGGGTGTCCCCAAGTAGGACCCACCAGCCGATGCCAGTGAACAGCGTTAATCCGGGTGATGAATGGTGTGCCACCCTAATGGTCAACCGATCACCAATAACATTCCATTTAGACACTGGTGCCTCTGCCAATCTCCTCGCATGGTCAGCCTTCTACGCCTTGAAGGTCAGACCACCGATTCGGCCATCCCGTTGCAAGATGGTCGACTACAACGGAAATGTTACCCCGGCCATGGGGTCCTGCCAGCTCCAGGTTGCACACAATTCATACACAGCCACACTGTCCTTTGAGATAGTTGGCTCCTCGAAGGACTCTCTGTTAGGCGCACAGGCGTGCAAGATCCTCCACCTCGTTCAGTGGGTACACACTCAGTCTCCAGAAGGCACGTCCGATTTCCCGGATGCAGACATTAGGGCGCAGCTCCACTCACTCCTCGCCCACAACCAGGAGGTTTTCGAGGGCATGGGCACACTGCCCTACACTTACAGAATACGGCTCAAACCGGACGCCACCCCGGTCTTTCACGCACCTCGTAGAGTCCCAGCACCACTCAAGGACCGCCTCAAGCAGCAGCTGCAGGACCTGCAGGACCAAGGAGTGCTTTCCTGGGTCACGGGGCCAACGCCATGGGTCAGCTCCATGGTGTGCGTCAAAAAGCCCTCCGGCGAGCTCCGGATCTGCATCGATCCAAAAGATTTGAATCACAACATCATGAGGGAACACTACCCCATACCCAAACGGGAAGAGATCACGAGCGAAATGGCCCGGGCTAAAATTTTCACCAAGCTTGATGCCTCAAAGGGTTTTTGGCAGATTCAACTGGATCAGTCCAGCAGGAAGCTGTGCACCTTCAACACTCCCTTTGGCAGGTTCTGCTACAATAGGATGCATTCGGCATCATCTCGGCATCCGAGTTGTTTCACAGAATCATGGAACAGATGATGGAGGGCATCGAAGGGGTGCGTGTCTATGTTGACGACGTCATCATCTGGTCCACCACACCGCAGGAGCACATCAGTCGTCTCCAGCGTGTCTTTGCGCGGATACGAGAACACGGCCTGCGTCTCAACCGAGCCAAGTGTTCTTTCGGCCAAACTGAGCTAAAGTTTCTGGGGGACCACATATCCCGGTCAGGGGTGCGTCTGGATGCAGACAAGGTGGCAGCTATTACAGCCATGCCGCAGCCGGCAGACAAGAAGGCAGTGCTACGCTTTCTCGGGATGGTCAACTTCCTGGGGAAGTTCATTCCCAACCTTGCCTCCCACACAACGGCTCTTCGCCACCTAGTGAAGAAGACAACGGAATTCCAGTGGCTGCCCGGACACCAGAAGGAATGGGAAGAGCTCAAAATTAAGCTCACCACAACCCCGGCATTGGCGTTCTTCGACACCTCTCGAGATACGAAGATCTCGACTGATGCCAGCCAGTCCGGCATTGGGGCGGTACTCCTGCAACGGGACGACACCGCATCATGGGCCCTGGTCGCCTATGCCTCGTGGGCCATGACCCCCACAGAACAGCGCTATGCGCAGATTGAGAAGGAGTGCCTGGGTGTGTTAACCGGCGTAGATAAGTTCCACGACTACGTGTATGGTCTCCCTCAGTTCACCGTGGAAACCGACCATCGCCCCCTGGTCAGCATCATACAAAAGGACCTGAATGAGATGACCCCTCGCCTCCAACGCATTCTGCTCAAGCTCCGGAGGTACGACTTCCAACTGGTCTACATCCCGGGAAAGGACCTCATCATCGCGGATGCCCTGTCCAGGGCAGTGAGCACACCACCCGAATCGGAGGGGTTCGTTTGTCAGGTCGAAGCGCATGTGGCCTTCACATCGGCCAATCTGCCGGCTACTGATGCAAGTCTGGCCCGTATTCGCCGGGAGACTGCGGCTGACCCTCTTCTACAACGAGTGATGTGCCACATGACAGAAGGGTGGCTCAAAGGACAGTGCCCACAATTCTACAATGTCCGGGACGACTTGGCCGTCATTGACGGTGTCCTCATAAAGCTGGACCAGATTGTGATCCCACACAGCATGCACCGGCTTGTCCTCGAACAATTACACGAAGGACATCTCGGGGTTGAAAAGTGCAGGCGGAGGGCCCGAGAGGCTGTGTACTGGCCGGGCATCAGCGACGACATCGCTAACATGGTGCTCAACTGCCCCACCTGCCAGAGGTTTCAGCCGGCGCAACCCCCTGAGACGCTTCAGCCCCATGAGTTGGTGACGTCCCCCTGGGCGAAGGTGGGTGTGGACCTCTTTCATGCACTCGGCAGGGACTACGTCAAAATCATTGATTACTTTTCGAATTATCCAGAGGTCATACGCCTACACGATTTGACATCGTCCGTTGTCAACAGGGCATGCAAAGAGACCTTCGCTCGCCATGGCATTCCGCTTACTGTCATGTCGGACAATGGGCCCTGTTTTGCGAGCCAAGAATGGTCTTCTTTTGCTGCTTCGTATGGCTTCACGCACGTGACATCCAGCCCTCTGCATCCCAGTCAAATGGCAAGGCGGAAAAGGGCGTTCATATCGTCAAGCGGCTCCTCTGCAAGGCTGCTGATGCCGGATCGGATTTCTGCTTAGCCCTGCTGGCCTATCGCTCGGCCCCACTAGCCACTGGCCTCTCACCAGCCCAGCTGTTGATGGGTCGCGCCCTCAGGACCACTGTGCCGTCCATTCATGCTCCTACACCCGACCATGCTCCAGTACTGCAAAGGATGCGACAGCAGCGTGCTCAGCAGAAGGTGGCACATGACACTCGGGCAACTGATCTTCCTGCCTTGGCGCCTGGAGACAACGTCCGCATCCACCTACCGGAGGGTGGCTGGTCGGCAACTGCCGAGGTTCTCCGCCACGTGGCTCCCCGCTCGTTCCTGGTTTGCCTGCCTGATGGCTCCATTCGCCGGCGCAATCACCGGGCTCTTCGCCTGCTTCCGCGCTCACTACGTGATCATACGCCGGTGCCACGCCCTCCTGTTGTTCCTGATGTCGACTTTGTGGAGCTTCCTGCCACCATGCCCATTCCTCTGCTGCCTGTGGCCAGGCCCATTCCTCAGCCGGTGGATCCTGACCCACCCTTGAGGCGGTCAACCCGAATTCGTCGCCCACCTCCTAGGCTGGACCTATGAGCCTGTTTGAACATTGGACTCACTAAAGTATCATGCCACAATGTTAATGTTTCTCTTTTTGTCGTTACAGGAGTTTGTTTTCGATGTTTGATGATTGCATTTGTTTTGTTTATGGTACAACCTCGTTGCTATGTTGCACCTGACACCTTCCGCTGTATATAGTTTAGCCTCATGTACATGTTGTAGATATTGCACACACACATTCAGCTGCACTCAGTACACACCAATATTTATTACCACATCGGCACATATTCTTGTAAAAAGCGGGGATGTCATGATATTCAGATAAACATCATGGTGCAAACACACACACACTGATGGACAGATCAACGGACCAATCAACACACACGCAACATCACAGCCAATCACCAGTGAGAGCACACGCACTATAAAACAGGGAACACCACAGTTCCCGCTCATTCCAGCAGGAGATAGCTCAGAGCACAGAGCTCACAGCGCGCCACTCAGACATACACCATGTGCTGAGTGCCTCACTAAGATAGTGCTAGGGCTGGGTCCACAGGTTAGCTGGTGAAGCACGAACCACAGCCAGGAGTTAATAGTTATTATTGTACAGAATAATAAAACAGAGTTGTACCATCTACAACCGTGTTGGTTCGTCTGTATAGCGGAACACCCAACATGACAACATTCACCACACAACCCTAAGCATATCACCTCTCACTATTTCCTTTTGTATTGTAATAAGTCCACGGAGGCAGAAGTCCCTTCACCAGAATCCCTAATATTAACGAAACCAACAGCAGGACAACGTGTGCACGCAGCTTGCTGTCTGCACTGGGAGAGCAGAGGAAACAGCAGTACGACCGTGTACACGCAGCTTGCTGTCTGCACTGGGAGAGCAGGGGAAACAGCAGTACGACCGTGTGCATGCAGCTTGCTGTCTGCACTGGGAGAGCAGGGGAAACAGCAGTACGACCGTGTGCACGCAGCTTGCTGTCTGCACTGGGAGAGCAGGGGAAACAGCAGTACGACCGTGTGCATGCAGCTTGCTGTCTGCACTGGGAGAGCAGGGGAAACAGCAGGACAACGTGTGCACGCAGCTTGCTGTCTGCACTGGGGGAGCAGGGGAAACAGCAGTGCGACCGTGTACACGCAGCTTGCTGTCTGCACTGGGAGAGCAGGGGAAACAGCAGGACAACGTGTGCACGCAGCTTGCTGTCTGCACTGGGGGAGCAGGGGAAACAGCAGTACGACCGTGTGCACGCAGCTTGCTGTCTGCACTGGGAGAGCAGGGGAAACAGCAGTACGACCGTGTGCATGCAGCTTGCTGTCTGCACTGGGAGAGCAGGGGAAACAGCAGGACAACGTGTGCACGCAGCTTGCTGTCTGCACTGGGGGAGCAGGGGAAACAGCAGTACGACCGTGTGCACGCAGCTTGCTGTCTGCACTGGGAGAGCAGGGGAAACAGCAGGACAACGTGTGCACGCAGCTTGCTGTCTGCACTGGGGGAGCAGGGGAAACAGCAGTACGACCGTGTGCACGCAGCTTGCTGTCTGCACTGGGAGAGCAGGGGAAACAGCAGTACGACCGTGTGCACGCAGCTTGCTGTCTGCACTGGGGGAGCAGAGGAAACAGCAGTACGACCGTGTGCATGCAGCTTGCTGTCTGCACTGGGAGAGCAGGGGAAACAGCAGTACGACCGTGTGCACGCAGCTTGCTGTCTGCACTGGGAGAACAGGGGAAACAGCAGTGCGTCCGTGTGCACGCAGCTTGCTGTCTGCACTGGGAGAGCAGAGGAAACAGCAGTGCGACCGTGTGCACGCAGCTTGCTGTCTGCACTGGGAGAGCAGGGGAAACAGCAGTACGACCGTGTGCACGCAGCTTGCTGTCTGCACTGGGGGAGCAGAGGAAACAGCAGTACGACCGTGTGCATGCAGCTTGCTGTCTGCACTGGGAGAGCAGGGGAAACAGCAGTACGACCGTGTGCACGCAGCTTGCTGTCTGCACTGGGAGAACAGGGGAAACAGCAGTGCGTCCGTGTGCACGCAGCTTGCTGTCTGCACTGGGAGAGCAGAGGAAACAGCAGTGCGACCGTGTGCACGCAGCTTCCTGTCTGCACTGGGAGAGCAGGGGAAACAGCAGGACAACGTGTGCACACAGCTTGCTGTCTGCACTGGGAGAGCAGGGGAAACAGCAGTACGACCGTGTGCATGCAGCTTGCTGTCTGCACTGGGAGAGCAGGGGAAACAGCAGTGCGACCGTGTGCACGCAGCTTGCTGTCTGCACTGGGAGAGCAGGGGAAACAGCAGTACGACCGTGTGCACGCAGCTTGCTGTCTGCACTGGGAGAGCAGGGGAAACAGCAGTACGACCGTGTGCATGCAGCTTGCTGTCTGCACTGGGAGAGCAGGGGAAACAGCAGGACAACGTGTGCACGCAGCTTGCTGTCTGCACTGGGGGAGCAGAGGAAACAGCAGTACGACCGTGTGCACGCAGCTTGCTGTCTGCACTGGGAGAGCAGAGGAAACAGCAGTGCGGCCGTGTGCATGCAGCTTGCTGTCTGCACTGGGAGAGCAGGGGAAACAGCAGGACAACGTGTGCACGCAGCTTGCTGTCTGCACTGGGAGAGCAGAGGAAACAGCAGTACGACCGTGTACACGCAGCTTGCTGTCTGCACTGGGAGAGCAGGGGAAACAGCAGTACGACCGTGTGCACGCAGCTTGCTGTCTGCACTGGGAGAGCAGGGGAAACAGCAGGACAACGTGTGCACGCAGCTTGCTGTCTGCACTGGGAGAGCAGAGGAAACAGCAGTGCGACCGTGTGCACGCAGCTTGCTGTCTGCACTGGGAGAGCAGGGGAAACAGCAGGACAACGTGTGCACGCAGCTTGCTGTCTGCACTGGGAGAGCAGGGGAAACAGCAGTACGACCGTGTACACGCAGCTTGCTGTCTGCACTGGGAGAGCAGGGGAAACAGCAGGACAACGTGTGCACGCAGCTTGCTGTCTGCACTGGGAGAGCAGGGGAAACAGCAGTACGACCGTGTGCATGCAGCTTGCTGTCTGCACTGGGAGAGCAGGGGAAACAGCAGTACGACCGTGTGCACGCAGCTTGCTGTCTGCACTGGGAGAGCAGGGGAAACAGCAGTACGACCGTGTGCATGCAGCTTGCTGTCTGCACTGGGAGAGCAGGGGAAACAGCAGGACAACGTGTGCACGCAGCTTGCTGTCTGCACTGGGAGAGCAGGGGAAACAGCTGTACGACCGTGTGCACGCAGCTTGCTGTCTGCACTGGGAGAGCAGGGGAAACAGCAGTGCGTCCGTGTGCACGCAGCTTGCTGTCTGCACTGGGAGAGCAGGGGAAACAGCAGTGCGTCCGTGTGCACGCAGCTTGCTGTCTGCACTGGGAGAGCAGAGGAAACAGCAGTGCGACCGTGTGCACGCAGCTTGCTGTCTGCACTGGGAGAGCAGGGGAAACAGCAGGACAACGTGTGCACGCAGCTTGCTGTCTGCACTGGGAGAGCAGGGGAAACAGCAGTGCGTCCGTGTGCACGCAGCTTGCTGTCTGCACTGGGAGAGCAGGGGAAACAGCAGTACGACCGTGTGCACGCAGCTTGCTGTCTGCACTGGGAGAGCAGGGGAAACTGCAGTACGACCGTGTGCACGCAGCTTGCTGTCTGCACTGGGAGAGCAGAGGAAACAGCAGTACGACCGTGTGCACGCAGCTTGCTGTCTGCACTGGGAGAGCAGGGGAAACAGCAGGACAACGTGTGCACGCAGCTTGCTGTCTGCACTGGGAGAGCAGGGGAAACAGCAGTACGACCGTGTGCACGCAGCTTGCTGTCTGCACTGGGAGAGCAGGGGAAACAGCAGTACGACCGTGTGCATGCAGCTTGCTGTCTGCACTGGGAGAGCAGGGGAAACAGCAGTGCGGCCGTGTGCATGCAGCTTGCTGTCTGCACTGGGAGAGCAGGGGAAACAGCAGGACAACGTGTGCACGCAGCTTGCTGTCTGCACTGGGAGAGCAGAGGAAACAGCAGTACGACCGTGTACACGCAGCTTGCTGTCTGCACTGGGAGAGCAGGGGAAACAGCAGTACGACCGTGTGCACGCAGCTTGCTGTCTGCACTGGGAGAGCAGGGGAAACAGCAGGACAACGTGTGCACGCAGCTTGCTGTCTGCACTGGGAGAGCAGAGGAAACAGCAGTACGACCGTGTACACGCAGCTTGCTGTCTGCACTGGGAGAGCAGGGGAAACAGCAGTACGACCGTGTACACGCAGCTTGCTGTCTGCACTGGGAGAGCAGAGGAAACAGCAGTACGACCGTGTACACGCAGCTTGCTGTCTGCACTGGGAGAGCAGGGGAAACTGCAGGACAACGTGTGCACGCAGCTTGCTGTCTGCACTGGGAGAGCAGGGGAAACAGCAGTGCGTCCGTGTACACGCAGCTTGCTGTCTGCACTGGGAGAGCAGGGGAAACAGCAGGACAACGTGTGCACGCAGCTTGCTGTCTGCACTGGGAGAGCAGGGGAAACAGCAGTACGACCGTGTGCACGCAGCTTGCTGTCTGCACTGGGAGAGCAGGGGAAACAGCAGTACGACCGTGTGCACGCAGCTTGCTGTCTGCACTGGGAGAGCAGAGGAAACAGCAGTACGACCGTGTGCACGCAGCTTGCTGTCTGCACTGGGAGAGCAGGGGAAACAGCAGTACGACCGTGTGCACGCAGCTTGCTGTCTGCACTGGGAGAGCAGGGGAAACAGCAGGACAACGTGTGCACGCAGCTTGCTGTCTGCACTGGGAGAGCAGGGGAAACAGCAGTGCGACCGGGTGCACGCAGCTTGCTGTCTGCACTGGGAGAGCAGAGGATTTGACACTCACTGTTGTATACAGAGAAGAGGTTCCCTGATTGGCCCACTAATCAGGAAATTCGTATTCCGATTGGCCAGTCTCAAAGGTTTGGTGTAAGTCATTACATGTATGTTGATAGAAGAGTTTTTACTTACTGTATACGGCCGTATTGTATTTGCTCGTATTGGTCATCCGATTGCCAAACTCTTGGCATTGTACAAGACATGTCACTTTCACAGACCATGACTGGATACTTGAGAAATAAACTGCTCGCCATTGAGCACCGTGTGATTCCTGATAAGGCCGTATTGCTTCCAATATTATTGTATTATTTGCACATGTTGTACTGCAGTTCGCTGTCAAAGAGTCTCCAAATGCCACAGCTCGGGGGTTTGCAGTGATCTGTTCCTCAAATCTAACGATAATGTCTGTCGAGTAAACAACACATAGGAATTGTAGGGATTTGGAATTCATTTAGAACAAGTACAATTGTGAACAAATCCCAAAATCTTTTAAAAGGGGAAATATTGTTGAGGATGGAAAACTGAAATCAAAAGGACAGATTCTGGAAATAGTCATCAGTTCAGACAGCATCTGTGGAGAGAAACAGTTTACAGCCAATGACCTTTCATCAGCAGTGGACCATTCATTGCTTGGCTCTTTCATTTCAATCTTAAATAGCTTCAGTGTATTTCTGACCAAACAGGATTATGAAGAGTCAAGTGGCATCTGTGCCCAGGGTGCAGGAAGGCATTGCACCCTGGAGAAGAATGGCCAACATCATTCATTCAAACCTCCAAATCTTCCAAGGGGCTTTCAAACAAACTGAGCAGACCCCTGGGAAAGGGGCATCACGTTACCCACACATTTGATAGAATTTACAGTGCAGAAGGAGGCCATTTGGCCCATCGAGTCTGCATCGCTTCTTGGAAAGAGCATCCTACCTAAGCCCACACATCCACCATATACCCAAAACGCAGAACCCCCAATTTTGGACACTGCAATTTATCATTGGCCAATCCACTTAACCTGCACATCTTTGGACTGTGGGGGGAAACCGGAGCACCCGGAGGAAACCCACGCAGACACGGGGAGAACGTGCAGACTCCGCACAGACAGTGACCCAGCGGGGAATCGAACCTGGGACCCTGGAGCTGTGAAGCAACTGTGCTAACCACTGTGCTACCATGCTGCCTGAAAGCTTTCAGCATCCCAGTGCTTCTTTCGTTCATCAGTCTGATAGCTGCACTGAACTTTCTGCTTCAGTCTCGGGTGGTCATCTGAGAGACGTCACACATTACCTGTAAAATTGTAGAGTGGAATTCCTTTCTGCTCTTGGTGATGAGAGGGTGTTTCAAAAAGTGAGAGGAGGTTCTATAGACACCTTCATTTCAGGGATTCCCCAAAGCCTTTCTCCCTGCTGCCTGGCCACGTGACAAAGTTAAAGAAGTGGGTTTGCCTTCTGAACAGGGCATTGACCAGGTAAATCCGTACTCACTGTCCTCTAATAGGGATTCCCCTCGATCTGCTCGTATAGAGAAAAAATCATTTATTTGACAACAGGTGAACTTTATTGCCACAGTAAGTGCTGAAATCCAAGTGAACTACATTAACTGCACTACCCTCATCTACACACTTAGCCAAAAAATTCAATCAAATTTGTTAGGCATTACCTCCCTCTGACAAAGCCATGCTGACTATTCCTGATCAAGCCTTGCCTCTCCAAGTGGAAATTGATTCTCTCCTTCAGAATTATCTGCAACAATTTCCCCACCACTGACGTGAGACTCAAAGGTCTGTAGTTCCCTACAGCCTTTCTTAAATAGTGGGATACATTCACGGTTCTCCAGTCCTCTGGCACCAAATTAATAATTTGGATCAGGGCCCCTGCAATCTCCTCCCTCGCCCTCCCAAAGCAACCTGGGTCACAATTCGTCCGGACCTGGAGATTTCTCCACTTTTAAGCCTGCCCTCAATACCTTGTCCCTCCCGATGATAACTTGCTCAATAACCTCACAGTCTCTCTCCCCAAGTTCCAGATCTGCCTCCTCATTCTCTTGGGTGCAGACAGATGTGAAATATTCATTTAACAACCTACCAATCCCTCTGGCTCCACCCACAGATTTCCCCACTGGTCCTTAATGGACCCTACTGTTATCCTCTTCCCGTTGATATACTTATAGAATATCTTGGGATGTTCCCTACTTTTACCAGCTAGAGATTCGTCATAGTGCCTCTTTGGTCTCCTAATTGCTTTCTTAAGCTCCATCCTGCACTTTTTGTACTCCACAAATGCCTTTGTTGATTTGCTCCCCTTGTACTTATTGAAAGCCTCTCTCTTCCTTCGCATTGTATCCTGAATCTCTCTGGTCATCCATGGTTCTCTGGGCTTCTCCTTCCTATTACCCTAGAGGGAACATGTTGGGCCTGTACCCTCCCCATTTCCTCTTTGAACACCCCCCACTGCTCTTCTGTAGATCTCCCCACCAGTAACATGTTCCAATCTACCTTGGCTAAATCCTGCCTTATTTTACTAAAGTCTGCTCTCCCCCAGTCCAAAACCTTTTACTGCAATTTGTCTATTTCCTTGCCCATCACAAACTTAAATTGCCCTTGTTGTGGTCACTATCACTTAAATGCTCCCCCACCGTCACATCAACCACCGGTCCGACTTCATTCCCCAGAATTAGGTCTAGCACTGCACCATCTGTCATGATATTCAAACACACACATCATGATAGACACACCAACAGACAAATCAGATCACACAACACCACAACCAATCACAGACAAAGACAGGAAACATATAAAAAGCACAAACATGACACCTGGTGGACAGTATTAGCTGGAGACGAGGACAAGGACAGACCTGCTACACGACACACTCAGGGAGACAGCACGTGCAGAGTATCCAGAACGAACTGTATATAAGAGTTAAAATAAAATAGAGTTGTACCACATACAACTGTGTTGGCTCAACTGTTCACCAGAGCACCCAACACCACATGGTAACAGGAGTGGATCGATACCTGCCGGCATACCTCAGTGTACAGAGACAACCAGCAGTGCCCAGGCAAAATGTTACAGCTCCCGGTTCCGCAGCCGCTCCAGTGCCACGGCGACCTCCGCGAAAACTGGCGGTGATTCCGGCAAGTGTTCGAATTGTTCCTGGTGGCAGCTGAACTCCAAGACTTGGATGATAGCGAAAAAATTGAATTTCTCCTCCCCATCGCCGGTGCAAGGGCAAGAGAAATATTCACAAGGCTCAGGTTCTTCAGGAGGCAGCAAAGGTACGATTACCAGGCAGTCCTGGACAAATTCTCCAAGGACAGTGAAGAAAACGCAATCCAATCGGCAAGTAAAGGTAAGAAAAGCGGCAGTACTCACCTCGTGGCCGGGATCCCGGAGCCCGAATTCCCAGAGGCCGAAATCCCGGGCCTGAGAGAGGGCTGGGTCGAGGTCGGCGGCCATCTTGCTAAAGGTATCACGCTAGCACAGTTGCGCGAGCAGTGCGCAGAACCGGAAGTTTCGTTTGCGTATGCGCGAGGTGCTGCGCATGCGCAGTCAATAAAACGGCCATCGGTAAAGGAACAGCGATCTGAGCATGCACAGTCGCTTCCTACGTGCTACATACCGAGCGTCAGGATGTCAGAGGCCCCAGACCGCACCAATTTAAAGGGGAAACGTCCCAAATCAAAAAAACAAAAATCTGTTAAAACAACCTTTCCTCACCTGGAATGACAGCACATTGCCGCAAATTGATCCAGGAGATGAATTTGACCTCGAAGAACCCTCCGACAAGCAGTTACCTACGCACAAGCCAATGATTCCGACCTCGAATACTTCGATGACGATCTTTACAGTGTTTCCGGACCTCGCGAGCCCAATGACAGCTCCGTGGTCCTAGACGACTACGACTCGGACGAACCTTTCGTGTTGCACATTGGCGGCCCCCACATTGAATCCGACGCAGATGCGGATTCATTTTTCGGATTTGAAGATCTTCAATCCAGCAGATATGACGTCCCAACTCATCAGTACCGGATGATGCTGCAGCCTGACATTAACAGACAGGGAGCGGTGCAAGCACACGGAGAGCGCCCTGCTGCCACACAGAGCGTGGTCCACGTCCCACTCAACGTTTCCGACTCTATGAAAGAAGACATGCAAGACTCCAGAGCGCAGTCCTCGCATGAACAAGAAGTGACTCCAGAGTCACAAGCCTCCACAGAGAGCTCGTGGACAGCCTCCACGATAGAAGCAACGCAAGACTCCAATGTGCGGTCCTTGCAGGAACAAGACCATGAGGGTCTAGCAACCTCTCCTGACCAACCAGCGGCAGACGATGCAAGTCTGCCATGCTCACGTGAACAGCAAGAAGGCTATAACAGCCTACCATGCTCCACTACACAGCAGCATGACCATGACGGTCTCTCATGCTACAATGAAAGGCACAGCGCTGATGACTGTTCAAGCCCAACTGAAGACAAGCCAAAGGAATCGCCTCTTCCAAGCCCGAAGAAAAAAGGTTTATGCGCTGACCTTCAGGATCATTATAGCCGAACAGAGATTAATAATGCTGCACAGTCACAGAAGGATGCTGAGGATTTGCTAAAGAAATTACTTGAATGTTTAACTTGCAAGGAGCAGACTGAGAATTGCCAGTGTTTTAGTACGGATTGAAAAAATGGACAAGGCATTGATCCTCAGGTAATGGAAATAACACAACCTGAATCATACCTACAGCAGGGACAAATGTCTCCCTTCAACACAACGCTGCAAAGTCCCAACTTCGGAGACCAGCAGTTAGTCAGTAATGACTCTTCAAACCTTGAGGGGAACATTAATCGCATTGAACCTATACACACTCCACTGATAAATTAGCAGAACATTGGAGCAAGAATCCTGAGGACACCGACATCGAGTAGCCAGATAACGAATTTAAAACCTGCAGCAGTTTCAAGTGAACCAAGTGTGCTTTCCACTAATGGTGCAGATGCAGATAAGGTCGACCCGATTATCCATTGTACCACACTAACCCCAGTGATTAAGCAGTTATGTATGGGGAGTATAATGTGGGCAATTGAGAACAGTAAAAGAGAGACTGTGACCATGCCAGTCCCAGCAAAATCAGACCCAGAGACCATGAAGGCATGTACATTAAACAAAGATACATATGAGGTACCTGAGAAGAAAAGTGAAACGGAATGTTCTTTGGAAAATAGTACAATGTCGATAGAAACATTGGATCCTATATTCGAGACCATACATATGGGAGAATTTGGGGGTAATAAACAAGGTTCTGCAATGTCTGGGGGAAGATTTAAAATTCCAAAGAAGAAAAGCCCAAATGAAGGACAACGGCAAGACAATGACAGTCCACCGACATGGTGTGCACCACCAGATGAAAACTCTGACAATTCACCCAACCCTAGTGAACAGCAAGCTGCTAATGAGGATCTATCCACGGGATGTGAGACGAGTGACGACAGCATCCCACTTCCCATGCAAAAGGTGCAAGGTGACAGACCTCGCCTAGTGCGTACCGAGGCACTCGACGATCACGGTGGGACCACTGACGACTGCGGTGGCGGCACACCGCTTCCACCCTCGATGGCTCGAGCCTCTCCACTGGTCGGTGCATTCCTGCATGTTCCGACTCCAGAAGTGCAGCTTCAGGGAATCTCGGCTGCCTCCAGTGAACCTGTTGGGACTCCGGATGGGGGGCATCGACGGAAGGCAGACCGGACTCCAGATGGGGAGCAGCCAAGCGCCGACTCTGATTCGCGCACGCCAGACCTTGCTCCGGACGGGCGGTGTCGCGGCCTCGGTGATGGCACGCTCAGGGTGACGGCGGATGCCACGGCGACAGGGAATGGATCGCGTGGCAGTCCCACTGGGTCGGCAGTGGCGACCAGCACCGGCGGCCCAAGACGGACACACCAATTCGCGCCATCGCCAGACGTTGATGCGAGCAACAATTCTCTCTCCAAGGCGACATGCTTCGACGTTCCTCTGCGGAGTCGCCCTTCCAGCACAGCAGGTGGCCGGAACCAGCGTGCACGGTCTCGGCCAACTTCCACATCTGGCACAGTCATCGCCTTGCATGACATTAGTGATGGTGCCTCTTCAATGGCAACGACCCATCGGCTACAAGATGCCGTCCACCACAAACATAAAAAGAAAAAAGACTCCACCTTGTTCCTGGCATGCAGGGCGGATGGATTGGTGCGTAGGCGCAATCAGCGAGCTTTGCGCCGCCTTCCACGCTCGCAACTGAACCGTACGCACACGCCGGATCCTCCACTGGTTCCCAAGGATGACTTTGTGGAGATGCCACGGATCATGCCCCTTCCATCACCACCCGTGACCAGGCCACAGCAGCTAAAATCCTCCCCATGCAGAAGCTAAGGCTGTTTCTGGGACCTTGCCGTCTGTCAAATCCAGGGCAAACTTTATTGAAGCAGACAAGTATTTTCTCCCTTTTGAGTTGGCATGCCAGTCGAAATGTCCCCGCATAGTCAGCACATCATCTGACTGTTTACAGAAATTAATTGATAGAATTATAGAGACAATATGTGGTTGTTCTCAAGGACCACAAACCGACCAAGGTGTTCAGTTGCGGATAATTAAGGCCTCACTAACTACAGTAACATCTCAGCACATAGAAATACCAGAAGGATCTGTGTTACAGGCTGTTAGAACGCACCACAATATACACCTGGCCAGCAAAAAAACGTAGTAAACCAAACCACAGCCAAGGCAACACTAACAAAGATGTTGAATGTTGTATTTGCACGAATGAAAAACCAAGCACTGCACGAAGTACAACAAATGGTAAAGTAGAGACTTCGGCAACAGCATCACCTCCAACAGTCCAAGGTGAACCAGTGTGAACCCAAATCTCCACAGCTGAACCGGCTTGAGGACCAGCCCATTCTTGAGGCGGTCACCCATTAGACTGGACTTATAACGCTGTTCATACGTTCAAAAAGTCAAACACTTCTGTATTATAACCTGTTGTTGTTTATCGTTCCAGATATCGTCTGACCGGACCACTGTTCAAGTTGTTTTTTTTTCTCTCGCATTCATGTTTTGTTATGGTACAACCTTGTTAGTGTGACGCACCCGACATCGCCCCATGTAAATAGTTACGTCATATTCACACGCTGTACACAACACACACACACACACACTCTTAGATGCACTCACGACACAATTATATTTATAACCACATAGGCACATATCTTTGTAAAAAGGGAGGATGTCATGATATTCAAACACACACATCATGATAGACACACCAACAGACAAATCAGAACACACAACACCACAACCAATCACAGACAAAGACAGGAAACATATAAAAAGCACAAAAACGACACCTGGTGGACAGTATTAGCTGGAGACGAGGACAAGGACAGACCTGCTACACGACACACTCAGGGAGACAGCACGTGCAGAGTATCCAGAACGAACTGTATATAAGAGTTAAAATAAAATAGAGTTGTACCACATACAACTGTTGGCTCATCTGTGCACCAGAGCACCCAACACCACACCATCCTTTGTTGGACCCTCCACATGTTGAACTAAAATGTTCTCTTGTATACATTTTATGAATTCTGCTCCATCTATCCCTTAACACAGTGCCTATCCCAGTTAATGTTGGGAAAGTTGAAATCACCCACTATAATTATTTGTACACACTTTTGCAAATTGTGCACATATTTGCTCCTCAATTTCCTGCTGACTATCTGGGGGTCTATAATAAACACCTAGCAATGTGGCTGTCCCTTTTTTATTCCGAAGCTCTACCCACAAGGCTTCATACAACGCCACCCCAAGATATCATTTTGATTTGATTTATTGTCACATGTACCGAAGTCCAGTGAAAAGTATGTTTCTGCGGCCGAGGGAACGTACACAGTACGTACACAGTAGACACAAGAATAATCAACAGAGAACATTGACAAATGGTACATCGACAAACAGTGATTGGTTGCAGAGCAGAACAAGGGGCCAAACAAAGCAAATACATGAGCAAGAGCAGCATAGGGCATCGTGAATAGTGTTCTTACAGGGAACAGATCAGTCCGAGGGAGAGTCGTTGAGGAGTCTTGTAGCTCTGGGGAAGAAGCTGTTCCTGTGTCTGGATGTGCGGGTCTTCAGACTTCTGTATCTTCTGCCTGATGGAAGGGTCTGGAAGAAGGCAAGGCCTGGGTGGGAGGGGTCTCTGATAATGCTGTCTGCCTTCCTGAGGCAGCGGGAGGTGGAGACAGAATCAATGTGGGGGTGGTAAGCGTGTGTGATGCGTTGGGCTGAGTTCACCACACTCTGCAGTTTCTTGCGATCTTGGGCCGAGCAGTTGCCATACCAGGCTGTGATGCAGCCATTTAGGATGCTCTCTATGGCATATCTGTAGCACACGCTCTCCTTACTGCAGTAATTGACTCCTTAACTAATAGTGCAATGCCTCCCCCTCTTTTGCCCCATCCCCTGTCCATCCTGAATATTCTGTATCCCGGGATGTTAAGCTGCCAATCCTGCCCCTCCCTCAACCACGTCTCCGTGATGGCTACTGTATCAGAATCTCTCATGTCTACCCTCGCCCTTAAGTCATCAGTTTTACCTGTGATACTCCGGGCATTAAAGCAGAGGCCATTCAGCCTTGTCTTACTCTCCTAATCTCCAGGTAGATTCATAGAGGTCTACAACACAGAGAAGGCCCTTCGGCCCATCACCATGGAGTGAAAAAATAGAACCAGAGTCTAGACTTTATACATTGGCAAGTTTTTATTCACAAAAAGTGTGGATTTAATATCTGATACATTGCCCACTCCCCCACACAGTCACTGTAACCCCACCTAACCAATACATCCCTGGACACTAAGGGCAGTTTATCTTGGCCAATCCACCCAACCTGCACAGTTTTGGACTGTGGGAGGAAACCGGAGCACCCGGAGGAAACCCACGCAGTCACGGGGAGAACGTGCAGACTCCACACAGGCAAACAGTCATCTGAGGTGGGAATCGAACCCGGGTCCCTGGCGCTGTAAGGTAACAGTGCTAGCCACTGTGCCACCCAATCAATATAACTGTTCAATATCTGAACTAAAGATTAACAATTGACTTTTGTAATTAAACTGAACACCTTAACGGTCTGTTGTAGCTTGTTTTCTTTTTTCACAAACATTATTCACGATATAGCTTGGCTGGTGAGTTCAAAGAAGAGTGCAGGAGGACTTCCAACTGCGGCGATGACCAGCTAAGCCGCACGTTTCGGCGGCTCCAGCTCGAATGGACCTTCAGGCTCTTTTAAGAGCCCCAACGGGGAATTTTTTCGGGACGAAACCCGGTGTGGGGTGAGACAACAGGGAGTCCCCCCCCCCCAGCGGAAAAGAAAAATATTGGCGGCGGCGGCCAGATCGCGAAGAATCCTCGAGGGCAGCGGCAGAAGGAAAAAGGAGCAAGATGGCGGCGGAGGGAGCCCAGGCGACATGGAGGCCGGACCAAGACAAATTTTTGAGACGGTGTGTGGAGCTGCTTAAGAAGGAGGTGCTGGCCCCGATGCTACAGGCAATTGAGGGGCTTAAGGAGACACAAAAGGCCCAGGAGATGGAGCTCCGTGTGGTGAAGCAGAAGGTGACGGACAACGAGGACGAGATCCTGGGCCTGGCGGTCAAAACGCAGACGCACGAGGCGCTCCATAAGAAGTGCACCGAAAGGATTGAAGTCCTGGAAAACAGATCACGGAGAAAGAACCTCCGGATCCTGGGCCTCCCCGAGGGAGTGGAAGGAGCTGCTGGCGGGGCTTACGTGAGTACGATGCTACGCTCGCTAATGGGAGCTGAGGCCCCCTCGGGCCCCTTGGAAGTGGAAGGGGCCCATCGGGTCCCTGCGAGGAGACCAAAGGCGGGAGAACCACCTAGGGCGACGATCGTGCGATTTCACCGCTTCAATGACAGAGAGGTGGTTCTGAGATGGGCCAAGAAGGTACGAAGTAGTAGATGGGAGAATGCGGTGATACGGGTGTATCAGGATTGGAGTGCGGAGGTGGCGAGAAGGAGGGCGAGCTTCAATCGAGCCAAGGAGGTGCTGCACAAGAAGAAAGTGAAGTTCGGGATGTTGCAGCTGGTGCGACTGTGGGTCACGCACCAGGAGAGGCATCACTACTTCGAAACGGCGGAAGAAGCATGGACCTTCATTAAAAACGAGAAACTGGATCAGAACTGAGGGACTGATGTTGGAGGGGAAACGACAATGCTGATGTATATAGAGATATAAATTGGGGATGGGGGGACATTGAGAAATGTGGGCGCCGGTGGGGGGGAAGAAGAGACACAGGCGGGGATGGGGAATGGGAGTGGGACGGTAGGGGGAGCTGCACCATGAGGGGCGGGATGGTTCTAGAGAATGCGGGGTTTCTTTTTCTCTTTCCCACGTCAGAAAGATGATGGCGGGAAGATAGGCGCAAGGTGGATGGGAGTTCCTCACATGGGGGGGTCAAGGAGAGAGCGGGAGAAGCCGGGGTCACTTGAAGTCAGCTGACTTTCGGAAGCAATATGGGGGGAGTAACCATGCTAGACGGGGATCTAGCGGGGGGGGGGAGGGGGGGGGGATAACTGGGTTGCTGCTGCGGAGATCGAAAGGGAGCTGGTAAAAGAAAAGGTGGTCGGGGCGGGAATGCGTCGCCTGGGGGACGGATGGGTGCGCGGAACCAGGACGTGGGACTGGCCCAGAGAGGGTGAAGGCTAGTCGACAGGGGAGGGGGGCGGGCAGCCCCCCAATCCGGCTGATCACGTGGAATGTGAGAGGCCTAAATGGGCCGATTAAGAGGGCCCGAGTGCTCGCGCACTTAAAAGGACTGAAGGCAGGCGTGGCCATGCTTCAGGAGACGCACCTGAAGGTGGCGGACCAGGTTAGGTTAAGGAAAGGATGGGTGGGACAGGTGTTCCACTCGGGGCTGGACGCAAAGAATAGGGGGCTGGCGATATTGGTGGGGAAACGGGTGTCATTCGAGGCTAGGAACATTGTAGCAGACAGCGGAGGCAGATATGTGATGGTGAGCGGCAGACTGCAGGGAATGGAGGTCGTGTTGGTTAACGTATATGCCCCGAATTGGGATGATGCGGGATTTATGAGGCGGATGCTGGGACGTATCCCGGACCGGGAGGTAGGAAACCTGATAATGGGGGGGGGACTTCAACACCGTGTTGGACCCAGGGTTAGATAGATCTAGATCTAGGACCGGAAGAAGGCCGGCAGCGGTTAAGGTGCTTAAGGGGTTTATGGACCAAATGGGGGGAGTGGATCCGTGGCGATTTGCTAGGCCGCTGGCCAAAGAGTTCTCCTTCTTCTCCCATGTCCATAAGGTGTACTCCCGGATAGATTTCTTCGTTTTGGGAAGGTCAATGATATCGAGGGTGGAAGGAACTGAGTACTCAGCCATAGCTGTTTCAGAGCATGCCCCACACTGGGTGGACCTGGAACTAGGAGAGGAGAGGGAGCAGCGTCCACTCTGGCGACTGGATGTGGGATTATTGGCGGATGAGGGAGGCTGCGGAAGGGTGCGGGGAAGTATCGAAAGGTACCTGGAGGCCAACGATGATGGGGAGGTCCGAGTAAGAGTAGTATGGGAGGCACTAAAAGCGGTGGTCAGGGGAGAGTTGATCTCCATCAGGGCTCACAAGGGGAAAACGGAGGCCAAAGAAAGGGAAAGATTACTGGGGGAGATTCTGAGGGTAGATAAAAAATATGCGGAGGCCCCGGATGAAGGACTATACAGGGAGAGGCGACGACTCCAGATGGAGTTCGACCTGCTGACCACAGGGAGGACAGAGGCACAGTGGAGGAAGGCACAGGGGATGAGATATGAATATGGGGAAAAGGCGAGTCGCCTGTTGGCCCACTAGCTTCGAAAGAGGACAGCGGCGAAGGAGATAGGGGGAGGTAGGGATGAAACGGGAGCCATGATGCGGAGAGCAGGGAAGATAAACGAGGTGTTTAAGACCTTTTATGAGAGGTTATATAGGTCCCAACCCCCGGAGGGAAAAGAGGGGATGCAGCAGTTTCTGGACCAACTAAGGTTCCTGAAGGTGGAGGAGCAGGAGGTGGCAGGTCTGGGGGCGCCAATTGGGGTGGACGAGGTGACCAAAGGGCTGGGGAACATGCAGGCAGGGTAGGTCCCGGGACCAGACGGGTTCCCAGTGGAATTCTATAGAAAATATGTGGACTTGTTGGTCCCGCTGCTGGTAAGGATCTTTAACGAGGCCAGAGAAGGGGGGACCCTACCCCCGACAAAGTCGGAGGCGACGATATCACTAATCTTGAGGCGAGATAAAGATCCGCTGCAGTGCGGGTCCTATTGGCCTATCTCATTGCTAAATGTGGACGCCAAGTTGTTGGCAAAGGTGCTGGCAACAAGGATAGAGGATTGTGTCCCGGGGGTGGTGCACGAAGACCAGACAGGGTTCGTAAAGGGGAGACAATTGAATGTCAACGTGCGACGGCTATTGGGAGTGATAATGATGCCCCCAGTGGAGGGGGAGGCAGAGATCGTGGCGGCATTGGATGCAGAGAAGGCATTTGATAGGGTAGAGTGGGAGTATCTATGGGAGGTGCTGAGGAGGTTCGGGTTCGGGGACGGGTTTTTCAGCTGGGTTAAACTCTTCTATGGGGCCCCAATGGCAAGTGTAGTCACAAATCGGCAAAGGTCGGAGTATTTTCGACTACACAGGGGAACAAGACAGGGGGGCCCGCTATCCCCATTACTGTTCGCGCTGGCAATTGAACCACTGGCCATAGCGCTGAGAGACTCCAGGAAATTGAGAGGGGTGATTAGAGGGGGAGAGGAACACCGAGTGTCACTCTATGCGGATGACCTACTGCTGTATGTGGCGGATCCAGTGGGGGGGATGACAGAGGTCGTGCAGATATTGAGGGAGTTTGGAGATTTCTCGGGATATAGGCGTAACATGGGAAAGAGTGAGCTTTTCGTGATACACCCTGGGGACCAGAGTAGAGGGATAGATGGCCTACCACTAAGGAGAGTGGAAAGAAACTTCCGATACCTGGGGATTCAGATAGCCAGGGGCTGGGGAACCTTACACAGACTCAATCTGACTCGGCTGGTGGAACAAATGGAAGAGGGTTTCAAAAGGTGGGACATGCAGCCGCTGTCACTGGCGGGCAGAGTGCAGGCGATTAAGATGATGGTCCTCCCGAGGTTCCTATTTGTGTTCCAATGTCTCCCTATATTGATCACTAAGGCCTTTTTCAAAAAAATAGATAGGAGCATCATGAGCTTCATGTGGGCAGGGAAGGCCCCGAGGGTAAGGAGGGGGTTCCTACAACGTAGCAGAGACAGAGGGGGACTGGCGTTGCCGAATTTGGGCGACTACTATTGGGCCGCCAACGTGGCGATGATTCGTAAATGGATGATAGAGGGAGAGGGAGCGGCGTGGAAAAGGTTGGAGATTAAGTCCTGCAAAGGGACGAGCTTAAAAGCGCTGGTGACGGCGCCACCACCGCTCTCCCCGAAAAAGTTTACCACAAACCCAGTGGTGGCGGCAACATTAAGTATCTGGGGGCAATGTAGGCGACAGAGGAGTGTGCTGGGAGCCTTGGTGTGGTCCCCGATCAGGAACAACCATAGGTTTGCCCCAGGGAGGCTGGACGGAGGGTTCCAGAGCTGGCACCGGGCAGGAATCAGGAGAGTGGGAGACTTATTTATAGATGGGACGTTTGCGAGTTTGGGAGCGCTAGAGGAAAAGTATGAGCTGCCCCTGGGAAATATCTTTAGGTATATGCAGGTGAGAGCGTTCACGAGACAACTGGTGAGGGAATTTCCGCTGCTTCCGACACAAGGGATCCAGGATCGAGTGCTTTCGGGGGTGTGGGTCGGGGAGGGCAAAGTGTCCGAAATATACCGGGAGATGAGAGAAGAGGGGGAGGAGCTGGTAGACAAACTGAAGGGAAAATGGGAAGAAGAGCTCGGGGAGGAGATTGAGGAGGGTTTGTGGGCTGATGCCCTAAGTAGGGTAAATTCCTCTTCCTTGTGTGCCAGGCTTAGCCTGGTCCAATTTAAGGTGCTACATAGAGCACACATAACGGGAGGGAGGTTGAGCAGGTTCTTCGGAGTGGAGGACAAGTGCGGGAGGTGCGGGGGAAGCCCGGCGAACCACACACATATGTTTTGGTCGTGTCCGGCACTGGAGGGGAGTGACGGGAGTGATCTCGAAGGTGGTGAAGGTCCGGGTCAAGCCAAGCTGGGGGTTAGCTATATTTGGGGTAGCGGATGAGCCGGGAGTGCAGGAGACGAAAGAGGCCGATATTGTGGCCTTTGCGTCCCTAGTAGCCCAGCGTAGGATTCTACTCATGTGGAAGGAGGCGAAACCCCCCGGACTGGAGGCCTGGATAAACGATATGGCGGGGTTCATAAAACTGGAGGGGATGAAGTTTGCGCTGAGAGGATCGGCTCAAGGGTTCACCAGGCGGTGGCAACCGTTCCTCGACTATCAGCGGAACGTTCGGGGGAAGATAGATAGCCAGCAGCAGCAGCCCGGGGGGGGGGGGGGGGGGGGGTATAGTGTTTGTGTTCTAGATGGGGAGAGGGGGTGGGGGAGCATTACTTTGTGTTATTTGGTTAGTTTACTATATTATTTAAACAATGTTACATAGCAGGTATCACGCTACCATTTTTGTTGATTTGTAAGGGGAAAATTGTGTTTGAAAACTTTAATAAAATATATATTTTTTTAAAAAGAAGAGTGCAGGAGGCCAGGCCAGGAGCTGCACCTGAAAGTAAGATGTCAACTTAGTCAACCTCCGAGATAGGACTCCTTGCATGCCAAACATAGGAATCAGTATGTGATAGAAAGAGTTAAGCAAGCCCACAAATAATGTACCAGATCAAAGCTCTGTAATCCTGCAACATCCAGTCGTGAAATTAAACAACTAATTCATACTCAACAGAGGAGCCCAACAAATCAGTGCAAAATGTAGGCTGCAACCATCTTCAGCCAGAAGTGCTGAGTGGATAATCCATCACAGCCTCCTCATTAGGTCCCCATAGATGCCAATCTACAGCCAATTCAATTCATTCCATGATATCAAGAAATGGCTGAAGGCACTGGACAATATAAAGGTTATGGACCCTGACAATATTCTGGCAATAGGACTGAAGAATTGAGCTCCAAAATTAGCTGTGTCCTCGGCCAAGCTGTCCCAGTCCAGCTACAACACTGGCATGTACCCATCAATGTGGAAAACAGCCAAGATGCAGCCTGTCCAAAAAGAGCAGGAACAATTCACCCTGGCAAATAACCACCCCATCGATCTACTCATGATCAGCAAAGTGATGGAAGGTGTCATTAACAGTGCTGTCAAACAGCAATAATATGATCATTGACACTCAGTTTGGGTTCCGACAGGGCTATTCAGCCCCTGACTTCATTATGCTCTTGGTCAAAACATGGGGGAAAAAGTGGAATTCAAGAGGTGAGGAGAGGCTGCATTTAACTGTGTCAATGGGAAATGGGGGAATTAGCCCCCCTTGTTGGAGTCCTACCTAACACAATAAGATGGTTGTGATTATACCCGGTACAAAGACAGATGGGTGTGGTGGTTGGAGGTCAATCATCTCCAGCTCCGGGACATCACTGCAGGAGTCCCTCAGGGTAGTAGCCTCGGCCCAGCCATCATCAGGACATGTGTAGTGGTGCCGGCACCAACCCGCGCACGCGCAGTGGCCTCCTTCAACTCGCCGGCCCTGTCGCAACATGGCGCAGGGCTACAGGGGCCGGCGCGTACGAAAGGAGGCCCCCAGCCACAGAGGCCGGCCCACCAATCGGTGGGCCCCGATCGCGGGCCAGGCCACACCGGAGGCCCCCCAGGGTCGGACCCTCCCTCCACCCCGACACCCAACCCTTCCATGCCAAGGACCCGCCGGCCCGGAAGAGGTTGGAATGGCGCCGGCGGGACTCGGCTCTTTTCGTATGGTCGCTCGGACCATCCGGGCCGGGGAATCGGTGGGCCGGACGTGTAGAGCGGACCGGTGCTGCGCCAACCATGCCGGCGCCAATGGCACCGATTCTCCGCAGTGCCGGCGTCGGGGCGGCGTCACCCTTTCGCGGGGATTCGCCAGCCCGGCCCAGGCCTTGGAGAATCCTGCCCCAACCTGGGACCCTGGAGCTGTGAAGCAACTGTGCTAACCACTGTGCTACCATGCTGCCCAAATATGAGGTAAGAAAGGTAACATGTACTCGATCACGCCCAAGAAAACCTGTACCTTCCATTTCAAAGATAGCTGTGATTCTTTTTCAGGACTTGGCTTGATGTCATTAGCTGTGTACATCACTCTGCCACTCGGATTCTTTCACAATCATTTACCTTGAATTCTGCTTTCCTCACAATCTACATGAGCCATGTTGAGTGCTATCATTATCTTTCTCATCTACACCATGAATCTGAATCTCATCAACTATACTGACTCTCTCTTTGTATCCTGTCAATCCTCTCAGGGTCCTCACCTGTCATAGCCTCATTTCCATCAGTCACTGGCATGTAATTTGTGTCTTCCACTGTGAAGACCGACCCAAAGCACCTGTTCAGTTCCTCAGCCATTTCCTCATCTCCCATTATTAAATCTCCCTTCTCATCCTCTCAAGGACCAATATTTACCTTAGCCACTCTTTTTTTGTTTTATGTATTTGTAGAAACTTTTACTATCTGTTTTTATATTCTGAGCAAGTTTACTCTCATAATCTATCTTACTCTTCTTTATAGCTTTTTTAGTAGCTTTCTGTTGCCCCCTAAAGATTTCCCAGTCCTCTAGTCTCCCACTGATCTTTGCTACTTTGTATGTTTTTTCCTTCAATTTGATACTCTCCCTTATTTCCTTAGATATCCACGGTCGATTTTCCCTCTTTTTACCATCCTTCCTTTTTGTTGGTATAAACATTTGCTGAGCACTGTGAAAAATCACTTGGAAGGTTCTCCACTGTTTCGCAACTGTTTCACTATAAAGTCTTTGCTCCCAGTCTACCTTAGCTAGTTCTTTTCTCATCCCATTGTAATCTCCTTTGTTTAAGCACAAAACTCTAGTGCTTGATTTTACCTTCTCACCCTCCATCTGTATTTTAAATTCCACCATATTGTGATCGCTCCTTCCGAGAGGATCCCTAACTATGAGATCCTGAATCAATCCTGTCTCATTACACAGGACCAGATCTAGGACCGCTTGTTCCCTCGTGGGTTCCATTACATACTGTTCTAGGAAACTATCGCGGATACATTCTATAAACTCCTCCTTAAGGCTGCCTTGACCGACCTGGTTAAACCAATCAACATGTAGATTAAAATCCCCCATGATAACTGCTGTACCATTTCTACATGCATCTGTTATTTCTTTGTTTATTGCCTGCCCCACCATAATGTTACTATTTGGTGGCCTATAGATTGCTCCTATCAGTGACTTTTCCGCCTTACTATTCCTGATTTCCACCCAAATGGATTCAACCTTGTCCTCCATAGTACCGATGTCATCCCTTACTGTTGCCCGGATGTCATCCTTAAATAACAGAGCTACACCAACTCACTTACCATCCACTCTGTCCTTCCGAAAAGTTTGATACCCTCGGATATTTAACTCCCAGTCGTGACCACCCTTTAACCATGTTTCAGTAATGGCCACTAAATCATAGTCATTCACGATGATTTGCGCCATCAACTCATTTACCTTATTCCGAATACTACGAGCATTCAGGTAAAGTACACTTATGTTGGCTTTTTTACCTCTGTTCTGAATCTTAACACCTCGATCAGTAACCTCTCCTAAGTTATATTTCCATTTCACCTTTCTCCTAATTTTCCTTGTCGTCGAACCCATATCTTCCTGTAATGTATCTTACCATTAATGTTTTCACTTCCCGTTTTATTTCTTTTAGTATTCCTGGTCCTATTCATTGAGCTCCCCTCAGTCACTGTACCTTGTACTGTCGCCCTTTTTGATTTTTGACTATGGCTTCTCTGCCTTACACTTTCCCCCTTACTGCCTTTTATTTCTGTCCCTGTTTTACTACCTTCCAACTTCCTGCATCGGTTCCCATCCCCCTGCCCCATTAGTTTAAACTCTCCCCAACAGCTCTAGAAAACACCCCCCCTAGGACATCGGTTCCAGTCCTGCCCAGGAGCAGACCGTCCGGTTTGTACTGGTCCCACCTCCCCCAGAACCGGTTCCAATGTCCCAGGAATTTGAATCCCTCCCTCTTGCACCACCTCTCGAGCCACGTATTCATCCTCTCTATCCTGACATCCCTACTCTGACCAGCTCGTGGCACTGGTAGCAATCCTGAGATTACTACCTTTGAGGTTTTTTACCTATATCGTTGGTGCCTTTGTGCACCATGACAGCTGGCTGTTCACCCCCCCCCCACCAGAATGTCCTGCAGCCGCTCTGAGACATCCTTGACCCATGCACCAGGGAGGCAACATACCATCCTGGAGTCTCGATTGCGTCCGCAGAACCGCCTGTCTATTCCCCTTACAATTGAGTCCGCTGTCACTATAGCCCTGCCATTCTTCTTCCTGCCCAGCTGCGCAGCAGAGCCAGCCACGGTGCCATGAACCTGGCTGCTGCTGCCTTCCCCTGGTGAGCCATCTCCCTCAACAGTATCTAAAGCGGTATATCTGTTTTGCAGGGAGATGACCGCAGAGGACACCTGCACTGCCTTCCTACTCTTGCTCTGTCTTTTGGTCACCCATTTACTCTCTCCCTCAGTACCTTTCACCTGCGGTGTGACCAACTCGTTAAACGTGCTATCCACGACGTCCTCAGCATCGCGGATGCTCCAAAGTGAGTCCATCCGCAGCTCCAGAGCCGTCAAGCGGTCTAACAGGAGCTGCAACTGGACACACTTCTTGCACGTGAAGGAGCCAGGGACAGTGGACGTGTCCCTGAGCTCCCACATTGCACACGAGGAGCATGACACGGGTCTGAGATCTCCTGCCATGTCTTAAACCTTCGGTTAACTTCAACAATTTCAATTTCCCCCCCCCAAATTTAAATAAATAAATAAACAACGAAGAAAAAAATAAATAAATATACCAATGAAAAGAAACAGAAAAACAGAAACACTACTTACCAGTCACTTACCAGTCACAAAAAGCACTTCCTCCCCACCCAGCTTTGAATTCCCACCTCGATTCAAATTCCCAAACTCACTCTTAGCTGTGCCTCACTCCTGGCTGTGTCTTCTCTGGCTCACTGGGAGAACTCACTGGGAGTGAGTTTACAAGTGGCTCTTTTTAAACTGTCCTTAATTGACTCCCCTCCCCCACCTGCTTTTAGATCAAAGTAGATTAAAGTGACTGACACTTAGCTGCCAACCAGTTATGTGAGTGGGTGGGGCAGCCCTTGTTAACCTACACTGCACAATACTAGCTTAATTTAAATTAATTTAAACTCCTGAAATTTAAAAGGAACTGCCTTACTGATTTAATTCAATACAATTCCCTGACATGAGACATATTACTCATGTCTTCTACTGTGAAGACTGACGCAAAGTACTTATTCAGTTCCTCAGCTATTTCCTTGTCTCCCATCACAAAATTACCAGCGTCATTTTGGAGCGGCCCAATGTCAACTTTTGCCTCCCGTTTGTTTTTAATGTATTTAAAGAAACTTTTACTATCATTCCTAATGTTACTGGCTAGCCTACCTTCAAATTTGATCCTCTCTTTCCTTATCTCTCTCTTTGTTATCCTCGGTTTGTTTTTGTAGTCTTCCCAATCTTCTGACTTCCCACTACTCTTTGCCACATTATAGGTTTTCTCTTTTGCTTTGATGCATTCCCTAACTTCCTTTGTCAGCCATGGCTGCCTAATCCCCCCTCTGATAACCTTTCTTTTCTTTGGGATGAATCTCTGTACTGTGTCCTCAATTACTCCCAGAAACTCCTGCCATTGCTGTTCTACTGTCTTTCCCACTAGGCTCTGCTCCCAGTGATTTTCGTCAGTTCCTCCCTCAAGGTAGTTACCTTTATTTAACTGTAACACCTTTACATCTGATTCTACCTTCTTTCTTTCAAATTGGAGATTGAATTCGACCATATTATGATCACTGCCTCCTAAGCGTTCCCTTACTTTAAGATCTTTAATCAAGTCTGGCTCATTACATAACACTAAGTCCAGAAAGGCCTGTTCCCTCATGGGCTCCATCACAAGCTGTTCCAAAAAGCCCTCCTGTAAGCAATGAATTCCCTTTCCTTGGGTCCACTGGCAGCATTATTTACCCAGTCCACCTGCATATTGAAGTCCCCCATGATCACTGTGACCTTGCCTTTCTGACATGCACTTTCTATTTCGGGGTGCATTTTGTGCCCCTGGTCCTGACCACTGTTCGGAGGCCTGTACATAACTCCCATTACGGTTTTTTTGCCTTTGTGGTTCCTCAACTCTACCCACACAGACTCCACATCATCTGACCCTATGCCGTTTAGTACTATTGATTTAATTTCATTCCTAATTAACAAGGCAACCCCGCCCCGTCTGCCCACCTCTCTGTCTTTTTGATAGGTTGTGAATCCCTGGATGTTTAAATGCCAGTCCTGAACCCCCTGCAACCATGTCTCTGTGATGCCTACCACATCATACCTGCCAGTCACAATCTGGGCCACAAGCTCATCTACCTTGTTCCGTACACTGCGCGCATTTAAATATAGCACCTTTAATTCTCTATTGACCGTCCTTTTTTGTTTTCTTAGTGTGGTGGACCTTGGTTTACTGAGCCTTTCCATACACTGTGTCATATTTTGTGGGATGGGGACAATCGTAACCACTCTTGAGTTTTGTCTGTTCGTGTTTTTTTGTATTCCTAAGCAGCTACGCTTCCCACTGATTACTTCACCTCTTGGTTCCCTGACTTTCCCTTCCCCCCCCCAATCTTTAGTTTAAAGTCCTATTGACCACCCTATTTACTCTTTTCGCCAGAACACTGGTCCCAGCTCGGTTCAGGTGGAGACCATCCCAACGGTATAGGTCCCCCCTGTCCCAAAACTGATGCCAGTGTCCCATGAAAAGGAACCCCTCATTCCCACACCACTCTTTCAGCCACGTGTTAACTTCCCTGATTCTTGCCTCCCTATGCCAATTTGCACGTGGCTCGGGCAGTAATCCGGAGATTATGACCCTTGAGGACCTGTTTTTTAATTTGAATCCTAGCTCTTTATAATCTCTAAACAGGTCCTCTTTCCTAGACTTGCCTATGTTGTTGGTACCGACATGGACCACAACAACTGGATCCTCCCCCTCCCCCTCCCTCTCCAGTATCCTTTCAAGCCGGTCAGAGATGTCCCGCACCCTAGCACCGGGCAGGCAACATACCATGCGGGACTCTTTATCCTGCTCACAAAGGATACTATCTATCCCCCTGATAATAGAATCCCCTACAACTACAACTTGCCTATTTACTCCCTCCCCTTGAATGGCCTGCTGAACCATGGTGCCTTGGTCAGCTGACTCATCCTTCCTGCAACCCTGTTCGCCATCCACACACGGAGCAAGTGCCTCATACCTGTTGGACAGAGTCAAGGGCTGAGGCTCCTGAGTTCCTGACTGCTGGTTCCCTTTACCTGCCTGACTTGCAGTCACACCCTGCTGTCCCTGGCCACTTCCGGTTCCCGCCTTATATTAAAAAAAAACAGAAAACGACAGAAACGGGACTAGGTAAGTGTTTTTAAAGGAGAAACCTACCTCCCAAAAATCACTTGCGCACCGCTCCCGCCGTTGAATATGTTTGAGCATTGTTGAATATGTTTGAGCATTGTTGAATATGTTTGAGCACTGTTGAATATGTTTGAGCATTGTTGAATATGTTTGAGAATTGTTGAATATACTTGAGCTCTGTTGAATATGTTTGAGCATTGTTGAATATGTTCGAGAATTGTTGAATATGTATGAGCACTGTTGAATATGTTTGAGCACTGTTGAATATGTTTGAGCACGGTTGAATATGTATGAGCACTGTTGAATATGTTTGAGCACTGTTGAATATGTATGAGCATTGTTGAATATGTTTGAGCACTGTTGAATATGTATTAGCATTGTTGAATTTGTTTGAGCACTGTTGAATATGTTTGAGCACTATTGAATATGTTTGAGCATTGTTGAATATGTTTGAGCACTTTGAATACGTTTGAGCACTGTTGAATATGTTTGAGCATCGTTGAATATGTTTGAGCACTGTTGAATATGTTTGAGCATTGTTGAATATGTTTGAGCATTGTTGAATATGTTTGAGCACTGTTGAATATGTTTGAGCACTGTTGAATATGTTTGAGCACTGTTGAATATGTATGAGCACTGTTGAATATGTTTGAGCATTGTTGAATATGTTTGAGCATTGTTGAATATGCTTGAGCACTGTTGAATATGTTTGAGCACTGTTGAATATGTTTGAGCACTGTTGAATACGTTTGAGCACTGTAGAATACGTTTGAGCACGGTTGAATACGTATGAGCACTGTTGAATATGTATGAGCACTGTTGAATATGTTTGAGCATTGTTGAATACGTTTGAGCGCTGTTGAATATGTTTGAGCACTGTTGAATACGTTTGAGCACTGTTGAACATGTTTAAGCATTGTTGAATACGTTTGAGCACGGTTGAATACGTATGAGCACTGTTGAATACGTTTGAGCACTGTTGAATACGTTTGAGCGCTGTTAAATATGTTTGCGCACGGTTGAATGTGTTTGAGCACGGTTGAATATGTATGAGCACTGTTGAATATGTTTGAGCATTGTTGAATACGTTTGAGCACTGTGAATAGGTTTGAGCACTGTTGAATATGTTTGAGCATTGTTGAATATGTTTGAGCACTGTTGAATACGTTTGAGCACTGTTGAATATGTATGAGCACTGTTGAATATGTTTGAGCGCTGTTGAAAATGTTTGAGCACTGTTGAATATGTTTGAGCGCTGTTGAATACCTTTGAGCGCTGTTGAATACGTTTGAGCACTGTTGAATATGTATGAGCACTGTTGAATATGTATGAGCACTGTTGAATATGTATGAACACTGTTGAATATGTTTGAGCACTGTTGAATATGTTTGAGCACTGTTGAATATGTATTAGCATTGTTGAATATGTTTGAGCACTGTTGAATATGTATGAGCACTGTTGAATATGTTTGAACACTGTTGAATATGTATGAGCATTGTTGAATATGTATGAGCATTGTTGAATATGGTTGAACACTGTTGAATATGCATGAGCATTGTTGAATATGTTTGCGCACTGTTGAATATGTTTGAGCACTGTTGAATATGTATGAGCACTGTTGAATATGTTTGAGCATTGTTGAATATGTTTGAGCATTGTTGAATATGCTTGAGCACTGTTGAATATATTTGAGCACTGTTGAATATGTTTGAGCATTGTTGAATATGTTTGAGCACTGTTGAATACGTTTGAGCACTGTAGAATACGTTTGAGCACGGTTGAATACGTATGAGCACTGTTGAATATGTATGAGCACTGTTGAATATGTTTGAGCATTGTTGAATACGTTTGAGCGCTGTTGAATATGTTTGAGCACTGTTGAATATGTTTGAGCACTGTTGAATACGTTTGAGCACTGTTGAACATGTTTAAGCATTGTTGAATACGCTTGAGCACGGTTGAATACGTATGAGCACTGTTGAATACGTTTGAGCACTGTTGAATACGTTTGAGCGCTGTTAAATATGTTTGCGCACGGTTGAATGTGTTTGAGCACGGTTGAATATGTATGAGCACTGTTGAATATGTTTGAGCATTGTTGAATACGTTTGAGCACTGTGAATACGTTTGAGCACTGTTGAATATGTTTGAGCAATGTTGAATATGTTTGAGCACTGTTGAATACGTTTGAGCACGGTTGAATATGTATGAGCACTGATTAATATGTTTGAGCGCTGTTGAAAATGTTTGAGCACTGTTGAATATGTTTGAGCGCTGTTGAATACCTTTGAGCGCTGTTGAATACGTTTGAGCACTGTTGAATATGTATGAGCACTGTTGAATATGTATGAGCACTGTTGAATATGTATGAACACTGTTGAATATGTTTGAGCACTGTTGAATATGTTTGAGCACTGTTGAATATGTATTAGCATTGTTGAATATGTTTGAGCACTGTTGAATATGTTTGAGCACTGTTGAATATGTATGAGCACTGTTGAATATGCTTGAGCATTGTTGAATACGTTTGAGCGCTGTTGAATATGTTTCAGCACTGTTGAATATGTTTGAGCACTGTTGAATATGTTTGAGCACTGTTGAATACGTTTCAGCACTGTTGAACATGTTTAAGCATTGTTGAATACGTTTGAGCACGGTTGAATACGTATGAGCACTGTTGAATACGTTTGAGCACTGTTGAATACGTTTGAGCGCTGTTAAATATGTTTGCGCACGGTTGAATGTGTTTGAGCACGGTTGAATATGTATGAGCACTGTTGAATATGTTTGAGCATTGTTGAATACGTTTGAGCACTGTGAATAGTTTGAGCACTGTTGAATATGTTTGAGCATTGTTGAATATGTTTGAGCACTGTTGAATACGTTTGAGCACTGTTGAATATGTATGAGCACTGTTGAATATGTTTGAGCGCTGTTGAAAATGTTTGAGCACTGTTGAATATGTTTGAGCGCTGTTGAATACCTTTGAGCGCTGTTGAATACGTTTGAGCACTGTTGAATATGTATGAGCACTGTTGAATATGTATGAGCACTGTTGAATATGTATGAACACTGTTGAATATGTTTGAGCACTGTTGAATATGTTTGAGCACTGTTGAATATGTATTAGCATTGTTGAATATGTTTGAGCACTGTTGAATATGTTTGAGCACTGTTGAATATGTATGAGCACTGTTGAATATGTATGAGCACTGTTGAATATGTTTGAACACTGTTGAATATGCATGAGCATTGTTGAATATGTATGAGCATTGTTGAATATGGTTGAACACTGTTGAATATGCATGATCATTGTTGAATATGTTTGTGCACTGTTGAATATGTTTGAGCACTGTTGAATATGTATGAGCACTGTTGAATATGTTTGAGCATTGTTGAATATGTTTGAGCATTGTTGAATATGCTTGAGCACTGTTGAATATGTTTGAGCACTGTTGAATATGTTTGAGCATTGTTGAATATGTTGGAGCACTGTTGAATACGTTTGAGCACTGTAGAATCCGTTTGAGCACGGTTGAATACGTATGAGCACTGTTGAATATGTATGAGCACTGTTGAATATGTTTGAGCATTGTTGAATACGTTTGAGCTCTGTTGAATATGTTTCAGCACTGTTGAATATGTTTGAGCACTGTTGAATATGTTTGAGCACTGTTGAATACGTTTGAGCACTATTGAACATGTTTAAGCATTGTTGAATACGCTTGAGCACGGTTGAATACGTATGAGCACTGTTGAATACGTTTGAGCACTGTTGAATACGTTTGAGCGCTGTTAAATATGTTTGCGCACGGTTGAATGTGTTTGAGCACGGTTGAATATGTATCAGCACTGTTGAATATGTTTGAGCATTGTTGAATACGTTTGAGCACTGTGAATACGTTTGAGCACTGTTGAATATGTTTGAGCATCGTTGAATATGTTTGAGCACTGTTGAATATGTTTGAGCATTGTTGAATATGTTTGAGCATTGTTGAATATGTTTGAGCACTGTTGAATATGTTTGTTGAATATGTTTGAGCACTGTTGAATATGTTTGAGCATTGTTGAATATGTTTGAGCATTGTTGAATATGCTTGAGCACTGTTGAATATGTTTGAGCACTGTTGAATATGTTTGAGCATTGTTGAATATGTTTGAGCACTGTTGAATACGTTTGAGCACTGTAGAATACGTTTGAGCACGGTTGAATACGTATGAGCACTGTTGAATATGTATGAGCACTGTTGAATATGTTTGAGCATTGTTGAATACGTTTGAGCGCTGTTGAATATGTTTGAGCACTGTTGAATACGTTTGAGCACTGTTGAACATGTTTAAGCATTGTTGAATACGTTTGAGCACGGTTGAATACGTATGAGCACTGTTGAATACGTTTGAGCACTGTTGAATACGTTTGAGCGCTGTTAAATATGTTTGCGCACGGTTGAATGTGTTTGAGCACGGTTGAATATGTATGAGCACTGTTGAATATGTTTGAGCATTGTTGAATACGTTTGAGCACTGTGAATACGTTTGAGCACTGTTGAATATGTTTGAGCATTGTTGAATATGTTTGAGCACTGTTGAATACGTTTGAGCACTGTTGAATATGTATGAGCACTGTTGAATATGTTTGAGCGCTGTTGAAAATGTTTGAGAACTGTTGAAGATGTTTGAGCGCTGTTGAATACCTTTGAGCGCTGTTGAATACGTTTGAGCACTGTTGAATATGTATGAGCACTGTTGAATATGTATGAGCACTGTTGAATATGTATGAACACTGTTGAATATGTTTGAGCACTGTTGAATATGTTTGAGCACTGTTGAATATGTATTAGCATTGTTGAATATGTTTGAGCACTGTTGAATATGTATGAGCACTGTTGAATATGTTTGAACACTGTTGAATATGCATGAGCATTGTTGAATATGTATGAGCATTGTTGAATATGGTTGAGCACTGTTGAATATGCATGAGCATTGTTGAATATGTTTGCGCACTGTTGAATATGTTTGAGCACTTTTGAATATGTATGAGCACTGTTGAATATGTTTGAGCATTGTTGAATATGTTTGAGCATTGTTGAATATGCTTGAGCACTGTTGAATATATTTGAGCACTGTTGAATATGTTTGAGCATTGTTGAATATGTTTGAGCATTGTTGAATATGTTTGAGCACTGTTGAATACGTTTGAGCACTGTAGAATACGTTTGAGCACGGTTGAATACGTATGAGCACTGTTGAATATGTATGAGCACTGTTGAATATGTTTGAGCATTGTTGAATACGTTTGAGCGCTGTTGAATATGTTTGAGCACTGTTGAATATGTTTGAGCACTGTTGAATACGTTTGAGCACTGTTGAACATGTTTAAGCATTGTTGAATACGCTTGAGCACGGTTGAATACGTATGAGCACTGTTGAATACGTTTGAGCACTGTTGAATACGTTTGAGCACTGTTGAATACGTTTGAGCGCTGTTAAATATGTTTGCGCACGGTTGAATGTGTTTGAGCACGGTTGAATATGTATGAGCACTGTTGAATATGTTTGAGCATTGTTGAATACGTTTGAGCACTGTGAATACGTTTGAGCACTGTTGAATATGTTTGAGCAATGTTGAATATGCTTGAGCACTGTTGAATACGTTTGAGCACTGTTGAATATGTATGAGCACTGTTGAATATGTTTGAGCGCTGTTGAAAATGTTTGAGCACTGTTGAATATGTTTGAGCGCTGTTGAATACCTTTGAGCGCTGTTGAATACGTTTGAGCACTGTTGAATATGTATGAGCACTGTTGAATATGTATGAGCACTGTTGAATATGTTTGAGCACTGTTGAATACGTTTGAGCACTGTTGAATATGTATTAGCATTGTTGAATATGTTTGAGCACTGTTGAATATGTTTGAGCACTGTTGAATATGTATGAGCACTGTTGAATATGTTTGAGCATTGTTGAATACGTTTGAGCGCTGTTGAATATGTTTCAGCACTGTTGAATATGTTTGAGCACTGTTGAATATGTTTGAGCACTGTTGAATACGTTTGAGCACTGTTGAACATGTTTAAGCATTGTTGAATACGTTTGAGCACGGTTGAATACGTATGAGCACTGTTGAATACGTTTGAGCACTGTTGAATACGTTTGAGCGCTGTTAAATATGTTTGCGCACGGTTGAATGTGTTTGAGCACGGTTGAATATGTATGAGCACTGTTGAATATGTTTGAGCATTGTTGAATACGTTTGAGCACTGTGAATACGTTTGAGCACTGTTGAATATGTTTGAGCATTGTTGAATATGTTTGAGCACTGTTGAATATGTTTGAGCGCTGTTGAAAATGTTTGAGCACTGTTGAATATGTTTGAGCGCTGTTGAATACCTTTGAGCGCTGTTGAATACGTTTGAGCACTGTTGAATATGTATGAGCACTGTTGAATATGTATGAGCACTGTTGAATATGTATGAACACTGTTGAATATGTTTGAGCACTGTTGAATATGTTTGAGCACTGTTGAATATGTATTAGCATTGTTGAATATGTTTGAGCACTGTTGAATATGTATTAGCATTGTTGAATATGTTTGAGCACTGTTGAATATGTTTGAGCACTGTTGAATATGTTTGAGCGCTGTTGAAAATGTTTGAGCACTGTTGAATATGTTTGAGCGCTGTTGAATACCTTTGAGCGCTGTTGAATACGTTTGAGCACTGTTGAATATGTATGAGCACTGTTGAATATGTATGAGCACTGTTGAATATGTATGAACACTGTTGAATATGTTTGAGCACTGTTGAATATGTTTGAGCACTGTTGAATATGTATTAGCATTGTTGAATATGTTTGAGCACTGTTGAATATGTTTGAGCACTGTTGAATATGTATGAGCACTGTTGAATATGTATGAGCACTGTTGAATATGTTTGAACACTGTTGAATATGCATGAGCATTGTTGAATATGTATGAGCATTGTTGAATATGGTTGAACACTGTTGAATATGCATGATCATTGTTGAATATGTTTGTGCACTGTTGAATATGTTTGAGCACTGTTGAATATGTATGAGCACTGTTGAATATGTTTGAGCATTGTTGAATATGTTTGAGCATTGTTGAATATGCTTGAGCACTGTTGAATATGTTTGAGCACTGTTGAATATGTTTGAGCATTGTTGAATATGTTGGAGCACTGTTGAATACGTTTGAGCACTGTAGAATCCGTTTGAGCACGGTTGAATACGTATGAGCACTGTTGAATATGTATGAGCACTGTTGAATATGTTTGAGCATTGTTGAATACGTTTGAGCGCTGTTGAATATGTTTCAGCACTGTTGAATATGTTTGAGCACTGTTGAATATGTTTGAGCACTGTTGAATACGTTTGAGCACTGTTGAACATGTTTAAGCATTGTTGAATACGCTTGAGCACGGTTGAATACGTATGAGCACTGTTGAATACGTTTGAGCACTGTTGAATACGTTTGAGCGCTGTTAAATATGTTTGCGCACGGTTGAATGTGTTTGAGCACGGTTGAATATGTATGAGCACTGTTGAATATGTTTGAGCATTGTTGAATACGTTTGAGCACTGTGAATACGTTTGAGCACTGTTGAATATGTTTGAGCAATGTTGAATACGTTTGAGCACTGTTGAATACGTTTGAGCACTGTTGAATATGTATGAGCACTGTTGAATATGTTTGAGCGCTGTTGAAAATGTTTGAGCACTGTTGAATATGTTTGAGCGCTGTTGAATACCTTTGAGCGCTGTTGAATACGTTTGAGCACTGTTGAATATGTATGAGCACTGTTGAATATGTATGAGCACTGTTGAATATGTATGAACACTGTTGAATATGTTTGAGCACTGTTGAATATGTTTGAGCACTGTTGAATATGTATTAGCATTGTTGAATATGTTTGAGCACTGTTGAATATGTTTGAGCACTGTTGAATATGTATGATCACTGTTGAATATGTATGAGCACTGTTGAATATGTTTGAACACTGTTGAATATGCATGAGCATTGTTGAATATGTATGAGCATTGTTGAATATGGTTGAACACTGTTGAATATGCATGAGCATTGTTGAATATGTATGAGCACTGTTGAATATGTTTGAGCGCTGTTGAATATGTTTGAGCGCTGTTGAATATGTTTGAGCGCTGTTGAATACGTTTGAGCACTGTTGAATATGTATGAGCACTGTTGATTACGTTTGAGCACTGTAGAATACGTTTGAGCACGGTTGAATACGTATGAGCACTGTTGAATATGTATGAGCACTGTTGAATATGTTTGAGCATTGTTGAATACGATTGAGCACTGTTGAATATGTTTGAGCACTGTTGAATACGTTTGAGCACTGTTGAATATGTTTGAGCATTGTTGAATACGTTTGAGCACTGTTGAATATGTTTGAGCATTGTTGAATACGTTTGAGCACTGTTGAATATGTTTGAGCATTGTTGAATATGTTTGAGCACTGTTGAATACGTTTGAGCACTGTTGAATATGAATGAGCACTGTTGAATATGTATGAGCACTGTTGAATATGTTTGAGCATTGTTGAATACGTTTGAGCACTGTTGAATACGTTTGAGCACTGTTGAATACGTTTGAGCACTGTTGAATACGTATGAGCACGGTTGAATACGTATGAGCACTGTTGAATATGTATGAGCACTGTTGAATATGTTTGAGCATTGTTGAATATGTTTGAGCATTATTGAATATGTTTGAGCACTGTTGAATACGTTTGAGCACTGTTGAATATGTATGAGCACTGTTGAATATTTATGAGCGCTGTTGAAAATGTTTGAGCACTGTTGAATATGTTTGAGCGCTGTTGAAAACGTTTGAGCACTGTTGAATATGTATGAGCACTGTTGATTACGTTTGAGCACTGTAGAATACGTTTGAGCACGGTTGAATACGTATGAGCGCTGTTGAATATGTTTGAGCATTGTTGAATACGTTTGAGCACTGTTGAATATGTTTGAGCACTGTTGAATACGTTTGAGCACTGTTGAATATGTTTGAGCATTGTTGAATACGTTTGAGCACTGTTGAATATGTATGAGCACTGTTGAATATGCATGAGCACTGTTGAATACGTAGGAGCACTGTTGAATATGTTTGAGCACGTTGAATATGTTGAGCACTGTTGAATATGTTTGAGCACTGTTGAATATGTTTGAGCACTGTTGAATATGTTTGAGCACGGTTGAATATGTATGAGCATTGTTGAATATGTTTGAGCATTGTTGAATACGTTTGAGCACTGTTGAACATGTTTGAGCATTGTTGAATACGTTTGAGCACGGTTGAATACGTATGAGCACTGTTGAATACGTTTGAGCACTGTTGAGTATGTTTGAGCGCTGTTAAATATGTTTGCGCACGGTTGAATGTGTTTGAGCATGGTTGAATATGTATGAGCACTGTTGAATATGTATGAACACTGTTGAATATGTATGATCATTGTTGAATATGTATGATCATTGTCGAATATGTATGAGCATTGTTGAATATGTATGAGCCCTTTTGAATATGAATGAGCACTGTTGAATATGTTTGAGCACTATTGAATATGTTTGAGCACGGTTGAATACGTTTGCGCACTGTTGAATACGTTTGAGCACTGTAGAATATGTTTGAGCACTGTTGAATATGTTTGAGCACTGTTGAATATGTTTGAGCACGGTTGAATACGTTTGCGCACTGTTGAATACGTTTGAGCACTGTAGAATATGTTTGAGCATTGTTGAATACGTTTGAGCACTGTTGAATATGTTTGAGCATTGTTGAATATGTTTGAGGACTGTTGAATATGTATGAGCACCGTTGAATACGTTTGAGCATTGTTGAATATGTTTGCGCACTGTTGAATATGTTTGAGCACTGTTGAATATGTTTGAGGACTCTTGAATATGTATGAGCACCGTTGAATACGTTTGAGCATTGTTGAATACGTTTGAGCACTGTTGAATATGTTTGAGCATTGTTGAATACGTTTGAGCATTGTTGAATATGTTTGCGCACTGTTGAATATGTTTGAGCATTGTTGGATATGTTTGCGCATGACTTCCGGGTGCGGCGATGACCAGCTGAGTCGCACGTTTCGGCAGCTCCCTGTGAAACGGACTTTTGGGCTCTTGATAGGAGCCCCAACGGCAATTTTGACGGCTAAAAACACTGTGCGGTAAACCAGAAGGGAATCCCCCCTGGATACGGATGGAAAAAGGAGGAGAGAGTGGCCAGATTGCAGTGGATCCTTTAGAACAGCGGCAAGGAAGGCAAGCAAAAACCAAGATGGCGTCGGAAGGTGGCCGTTTAACATGGGGCCCTGAACAACAAGAGTTCTTGAAATGCTGTGTGGAAGAGATCAAAAAGGAAATGAAGAAAGAGCTGTTGGCCCCGATACTACAGGCGATCGAAGGGCTAAAGGAGGAACAAAAGACCCAGGAGCGGGAGCTTCGGGTCGTGAAGGCAAAGGCAGCCGAGAATGAGGACGATATACAGGGCCTGGTGGTGAAGACGGAGACGCAGGAGGCACATCAGAAACGATGTGTGGAAAGGTTGGAGGCACTGGAAAACAACGCAAGGAGGAACAACCTGAGGATTCTTGGTCTTCCTGAAGGTGTGGAGGGAGCGGACGTCGGGGCATATGTGATCACGATGCTGCACTCGTTAATGGGAGCGGAGGCCCCGGCGGGTCCGTTGGAGGTGGAGGGAGCATACCGAGTGATGGCGCGAGGACCGAGAGCAGGAGAAATTCCCAGAGCCATAGTGGTGAGATTCCTCCGTTTTAAGGATAGAGAAATGGTCCTTAGATGGGCGAAGAAAACTCGGAGCAGTAAATGGGAGAACGCGGTGATCCGCGTTTATCAAGACTGGAGTGCGGAGGTGGCGAGAAGGAGGGCGAGCTTTAATCGGGCCAAGGCGGTGCTTCATAAAAAGAAGATAAAATTTGGAATGCTGCAACCGGCAAGACTGTGGGTCACATATCGAGGGAGGCACCACTACTTTGAGACGGCGGATGAAGCGTGGACTTTTATTGTGGAAGAAAAACTGGAATGAGCGGGTTATTAAAAAGAACGTTCGAACAAAGTGGTGGGGCGAATGTGGGGGGCAAAGAGGGGTTTTATGTACTAATCCTGCGATGTGGTAACTTTTCTCTCTCCCACAGGTGGTGATGGGGGGAGGAGGGGAGGTGGAGGAGATGGGGCGTTGGCCATTGGGGGCGGGGCCAAGGGAGAAGCGCGGGCTTGGTTCCCGCGCTATGATAATCATGGCGGGAATAGAGAAGCAGGAAGGAGGGGGCGTCGCACGGTGCAAGCAGAGGTCACGGGGGGAAGCCGAGGTCAGCCAGAGTTTGCTGACTTCTGGGAGCAACATGGGGGGAGTAATTACGCTAGCGGGGGATCTAGCGGGGGGGGGGTGGGAGGGGGGAATTACTGGGTTGCTGCTGCTGGGGAGAGGGGGGAGCTGGTATGGGAGAGGATGGGCGGGGGGGCACCGCCTGGGGGAGATACAGCTGCGTGGGAACTGGGTGAGGAGCTGGAAAAAGGTGATGGCTAATCGACAAGGGGGCGGGGGGGGGGTAGGAAGCCCCCCAACTCGGCTGATCACGTGGAACGTGAGAGGGCTGAACGGGCCGATAAAGAGGGCACGGGTACTCGCACACCTTAAGAAACTTAAGGCAGATGTGGTTATGTTACAGGAAACGCACCTGAAACTGATAGACCAGGTTAGGCTACACAAAGGATGGGTGGGGCAGGTGTTCCATTCGGGGCTAGATGCGAAAAACAGGGGGGTGGCTATATTAGTGGGGAAGCGGGTAATGTTCGAGGCAAAGACTATAGTGGCGGATAACGGGGGCAGATACGTGATGGTGAGTGGCAAACTACAGGGGGAGACGGTGGTTTTGGTAAACGTATATGCCCCGAACTGGGATGATGCCAATTTTATGAGGCTGGAGAGGAAATTGCTGAGGCCTTGACAGAAATCTTTGGATCCTCGCTGTCTTCAGGGGATGTCCCGGAGGACTGGAGAATAGCCAATGTTGTTCCTCTGTTTAAGAAGGGTGGCAGGGATAATCCCGGGAACTACAGGCCGGTGAGCCTTACTTCAGTGGTAGGGAAATTACTGGAGAGAATTCTTCGAGACAGGATCTACTCCCATTTGGAAGCAAATGGACGTATTAGTGAGAGGCAGCACGGTTTTGTGAAGGGGAGGTCGTGTCTCACTAACTTGATAGAGTTTTTCGAGGAGGTCACTAAGATGATTGATGCAGGTAGGGCAGTAGATGTTGTCTATATGGACTTCAGTAAGGCCTTTGACAAGGTCCCTCATGGTAGACTAGTACAAAAGGTGAAGTCACACGGGATCAGGGGTGAACTGGCAAGGTGGATACAGAACTGGCTAGGCCATAGAAGGCAGAGGGTAGCAATGGAGGGATGCTTTTCTAATTGGAGGGCTGTGACCAGTGGTGTTCCACAGGGATCAGTGCTGGGACCTTTGCTCTTTGTAGTATATATAAATGATTTGGAGGAAAATGTAACTGGTCTGATTAGTAAGTTTGCAGACGACACAAAGGTTGGTGGAATTGCGGATAGCGATGAGGACTGTCTGAGGATACAGCAGGATTTAGATTGTCTGGAGACTTGGGCGGAGAGATGGCAGATGGAGTTTAACCTGGACAAATGTGAGGTAATGCATTTTGGAAGGGCTAATGCAGGTAGGGAATATACAGTGAATGGTAGAACCCTCAAGAGTATTGAAAGTCAAAGAGATCTAGGAGTACAGGTCCACAGATCACTGAAAGGGGCTACACAGGTGGAGAAGGTAGTCAAGAAGGCATACGGCATGCTTGCCTTCATTGGCCGGGGCATTGAGTATAAGAATTGGCAAGTCATGTTGCAGCTGTATAGAACCTTAGTTAGGCCACACTTGGAGTATAGTGTTCAATTCTGGTCGCCACACTACCAGAAGGATGTGGAGGCTTTAGAGAGGGTGCAGAAGAGATTTACCAGAATGTTGCCTGGTATGGAGGGCATAAGCTATGAGGAGCGATTGAATAAACTCGGTTTGTTCTCACTGGAACGAAGGAGGTTGAGGGGCGACCTGATAGAGGTATACAAAATTATGAGGGGCATAGACAGAGTGGATAGTCAGAGGCTTTTCCCCAGGGTAGAGGGGTCAATTACTAGGGGGCATAGGTTTAAGGTGAGAGGGGCAAAGTTTAGAGTAGATGTACGAGGCAAGTTTTTTACGCAGAGGGTAGTGGGTGCCTGGAACTCACTACCGGAGGAGGTAGTGGAGGCAGGGACGATAGGGACATTTAAGGGGCATCTTGACAAATATATGAATAGGATGGGAATAGAAGGATACGGACCCAGGAAGTGTAGAAGATTGTAGTTTAGTCGGGCAGTATGGTCGGCACGGGCTTGGAGGGCCGAAGGGCCTGTTCCTGTGCTGTACATTTCTTTGTTCTTTGTTCTTTGTTCTTTGGATGCTAGGACGCATTCCGGACCTAGAGATGGGAAAGCTGATAATGGGGGGAGATTTTAATACGGTGTTGGAACCAGGGCTGGATAGGTCGAAGTCCAGGACTGGAAGGAGGCCGGCAGCAGCCAAGGTGCTTAAAGATTTTATGGAGCAGATGGGAGGTGTAGACCCGTGGAGATTTAGCAGACCTAGGAGTAAGGAGTTCTCGTTTTTCTCCTATGTCCATAAAGTCTACTCGCGAATAGACTTTTTTGTGCTGGGTAGGGCATTGATCCCGAAGGTGAGGGGAACGGAGTATACGGCTATAGCCATTTCGGATCACGCTCCACACTGGGTGGACTTGGAGATAGGGGAGGAAACAGGAGGGCGCCCATCCTGGAGAATGGACATGGGACTAATGGCAGATGAGGGGGTGTGTCTAAGGGTGAGGGGGTGCATTGAAAAGTACTTGGAACTCAATGATAATGGGGAGGTCCAGGTGGGAGTGGTCTGGGAGGCGTTGAAGGCGGTGGTTAGGGGGGAGCTGATATCAATAAGGGCACATAAAGGGAAGCAGGAGAGTAAGGAACGGGAGCGGTTGCTGCAAGAACTTTTGAGGGTGGACAGACAATATGCGGAAGCACCGGAGGAGGGACTGTACAGGGAAAAGCAAAGGCTACATGTAGAATTTGACTTGCTGACTACAGGCACTGCAGAGGCACAATGGAGGAAGGCACAGGGTGTACAGTACGAATATGGGGAGAAGGCGAGCAGGTTGCTGGCACACCAATTGAGGAAAAGGGGAGCAGCGAGGGAAATAGGGGGAGTGAGGGATGAGGAAGGAGAGATGGAGCGGGGAGCGGAGAGAGTGAATGGAGTGTTCAAGACATTTTATAAAAAATTATGTGAAGCTCAACCCCCAGATGGGAGGGAGAGAATGATGGGCTTCTTGGATCGGCTGGAATTTCCCAAGGTGGAAGAGCAGGAAAGGGTGGGACTGGGAGCACAGATCGAGGTAGAAGAAGTGGTGAAAGGAATTAGGAGCATGCAGGCGGGAAAGGCCCCGGGACCGGATGGATTCCCAGTCGAATTCTATATAAAATATGTGGACTTGCTCGCCCCGGTACTGACGAGGACCTTTAATGAGGCAAAGGAAAGGGGACAACTGCCCCCGACTATGTCTGAAGCAACGATATCGCTTCTCTTAAAGAAGGAAAAGGACCCGCTACAATGCGGGTCCTATAGACCTATTTCCCTCCTAAATGTAGATGCCAAGGTCCTGGCCAAGGTAATGGCAATGAGAATAGAGGAATGTGTCCCGGGGGTGGTCCACGAGGACCAAACTGGGTTTGTGAAGGGGAGACAGCTGAACACGAATATACGGAGGTTGTTAGGGGTAATGATGATGGCCCCACCAGAGGGAGAAACGGAGATAGTAGTGGCGATGGATGCCGAGAAAGCATTTGATAGAGTGGAGTGGGATTATTTGTGGGAGGTGTTGAGGAGATTTGGTTTTGGAGAGGGATATGTTAGATGGGTGCAGCTGTTGTATAGGGCCCCAGTGGCGAGCGTGGTCACGGATGGACGGGGATCTGCATATTTTCGGCTCCATAGAGGGACAAGGCAGGGATGCCCTCTGTCCCCATTATTGTTTGCACTGGCGATTGAGCCCCTGGCGATAGCGTTGAGGGGTTCCAAGAAGTGGAGGGGAGTACTTAGGGGAGGAGAAGAGCACCGGGTATCTTTGTATGCGGACGATTTGCTACTATATGTGGCGGACCCGGCGGTGGGGATGCCAGAAATAATGCGGATACTTGGGGAGTTTGGGGATTTTTCAGGGTATAAATTGAACATGGGGAAAAGTGAGTTGTTTGTGGTGCATCCAGGGGAGCAGAGTAGAGAAATAGAGGACCTACCGCTGAGGAAGGTAACAAGGGACTTTCGTTACCTGGGGATCCAGATAGCTAAGAATTGGGGCACATTGCATAGGTTAAATTTAACGCGGTTGGTGGAACAGATGGAGGAGGATTTCAAGAGATGGGATATGGTATCCCTGTCAATGGCAGGGAGGGTGCAGGCGGTTAAGATGGTGGTCCTCCCGAGATTCCTCTTTGTGTTTCAGTGCCTCCCGGTGGTGATCACGAAGGCTTTTTTTAAAAGGATTGAAAAGAGCATCATGGGTTTTGTGTGGGCCGGGAAGACCCCGAGAGTGAGGAAGGGATTCTTACAGCGTAGCAGGGATAGGGGGGGGGCTGGCACTACCGAGCCTAAGTGAGTATTATTGGGCCGCTAATATTTCAATGGTGAGTAAGTGGATGGGAGAGGAGGAGGGAGCGGCGTGGAAGAGATTAGAGAGGGCGTCCTGTAGGGGGACTAGCCTACAGGCTATGGTGACAGCCCCATTGCCGTTCTCACCGAGGAACTACACCACAAGCCCGGTGGTGGTGGCTACACTGAAGATTTGGGGACAGTGGAGACGGCATAGGGGAAAGACTGGAGCCTTGGGGGGGTCCCCGATAAGAAACAACCATAGGTTTGCCCCGGGGGGAATGGATGGGGGATATGGAATGTGGCAAAGAGCAGGAATAACGCAACTGAAAGATCTGTTTGTGGATGGGAAGTTCGCGAGTCTGGGAGCGCTGACCGAGAAATATGGGTTGCCCCAAGGGAATGCATTCAGGTATATGCAACTGAGGGCTTTTGCTAGGCAACAGGTGAGGGAATTCCCGCAGCTCCCGACACAAGAGGTGCAGGACAGAGTGATCTCAAAGACATGGGTGGGGGATGGTAAGGTGTCAGATATTTCTAGGGAAATGAGGGACGAAGGGGAGACTATGGTAGATGAACTAAAAGGGAAATGGGAAGAAGAGCTGGGGGAGGAGATCGAGGAGGGGCTGTGGGCAGATGCCCTAAGCAGGGTAAACTCGTCGTCCTCGTGTGCCAGGCTAAGCCTGATTCAGTTTAAGGTATTACACAGGGCGCATATGACTGGAGCACGGCTCAGTAAATTTTTTGGGGTGGAGGATAGGTGTGCGAGGTGCTCGAGAAGCCCAGCGAATCATACCCATATGTTTTGGTCATGCCCGGCACTACAGAGGTTTTGGATGGGGGTGACAAAGGTGCTTTCAAAAGTAGTAGGAGTCCGGGTCGAACCAAGCTGGGGGTTGGCTATATTTGGGGTTGCACAAGAGCCGGGAGTGCAGGAGGCGAGAGAGGCCGATGTTTTGGCCTTTGCGTCCCTAGTAGCCCGGCGCAGGATATTGCTAATGTGGAAAGAAGCCAAGCCCCCGGGGGTGGAGACCTGGATAAATGACATGGCGGGGTTTATAAAGCTAGAGCGGATTAAGTTCGTCCTAAGGGGGTCGGCTCAAGGGTTCACCAGGCGGTGGCAACCGTTCGTCGAATACCTCGCAGAAAGATAGACGGAATGGGAAAAAGAAGGCAGCAGCAGCAGCCCAGGATCGGGGGGGGGGGAGGAGGAACCAGAAGGACTCTCAGGGTTGTTAATATATACTGTATAGTATGTATAGGTCGTTGCTGCAGATAATTATATATTGGACTGTTAAATTATATTTTTGGAGAGTGTTACTTGTGACAAGGCAGTTGCCAATTAGGGCTAGTTTTCATTTTTGTTATTTATTATTTATTCATTTTTTGTTTATAAAATAGGTCATTGTTATTTGTGTTGTTATAATATTGTGTAAAGAATGCACAATGTACTGTGTTGGTTGACCAAAAATTTTCAATAAAATATTTATTAAAAAAAAAGAATATGTTTGCGCATTGTTGAATATGTATGAGCACTGTTGAATATGTATGAGCAATGTTGAATATGTTTGAGCACTGTTGAATATGTTTGAGCACTGTTGAATACGTTTGAGCACTGTTGAAAATGTTTGAGGATTGTTGAATATGTTTGATCATTGTTGAATATGTATGAGCACTGTTGAATACGTTTGAGCATTGTTGAATATGTTTGAGCACTGTTGAATATGTATGAGCACTGTTGAATACGTTTGAGCACTGTTGAATATGTTTGAGCATTGTTGAATATGTATGAGCACTGTTGAATATGTATGAGCATTGTTGAATATGTTTGAGCATTGTTGAATATGTATGAGCACTGTTGAATATGTATGATCATTGTTGAATATGTTTGAGCACTGTTGAATATGTATGAGGACCATTGAATCCGTTTGAGCATTGTTGAATATGTTTGCGCACTGTTGAATATGTATGAGCATGGTTGAATAGGTTTGAGCACTGTTGAATATGTTTGAGCGCTGTTGAATATGTTTAAGCGCTGTTGAATACATTTGAGCACTGTTGAATACGTTTGAGCACTGTTGAATATGTATGAGCACTGTTGAATATGTATGAGTACGGTTGAATATGTATGAGCACTGTTGAATATGTTTGAGCACTGTTGAATATGTTTGAGCACTGTTGAATATGTATTAGCATTGTTGAATATGTTTGAGCACTGTTGAATATGTTTGAGCACTGTTGACTATGTATGAGCACTGTTGAATATGTATGAGCACTGTTGAATATGTTTGAACACTGTTGAATATGCATGAGCATTGTTGAATATGAATGAGCATTGTTGAATATGTTAGCGCACTGTTGAATATGTATGAGCACTGTTGAATATGTTTGAGCACTGTTGAATATGTATGAGCACTGTTGAATATGTTTGAGCATTGTTGAATACGTTTGAGCACTGTGAATACGTTTGAGCACTGTTGAATATGTTTGAGCATTGTTGAATATGTTTGAGCACTGTTGAATACGTTTGAGCACTGTTGAATATGTATGAGCACTGTTGAATATGTTTGAGCGCTGTTGAATATGTTTGAGCACTGTTGAATATGTTTGAGCGCTGTTGAATACCTTTGAGCGCTGTTGAATACGTTTGAGCACTGTTGAATATGTATGAGCACTGTTGAATATGTATGAGCACTGTTGAATATGTATGAGCACTGTTGAATATGTTTGAGCACTGTTGAATATGTTTGAGCACTGTTTAATATATATTAGCATTGTTGAATATGTTTGAGCACTGTTGAATATGTTTGAGCACTGTTGAATATGTATGAGCACTGTTGAATATGTATGAGCGCTGTTGAATATGTTTGAACACTGTTGAATATGCATCAGCATTGTTGAATATGTATGAGCATTGTTGAAAATGTTTGAACACTGTTGAATATGTATGAGCATTGCTCAATATGTTTGCGCACTGTTGAATATGTATGAGCACTGTTGAATATGTATGAGCACTGTTGAATATGTTTGAGCACTGTTGAATATGTTTGAGCACTGTTTAATATATATTAGCATTGTTGAATATGTTTGAGCACTGTTGAATATGTTTGAGCACTGTTGAATATGTATGAGCACTGTTGAATATGTATGAGCGCTGTTGAATATGTTTGAACACTGTTGAATATGCATCAGCATTGATGAATCTGTATGAGCATTGTTGAATATGTTTGAACACTGTTGAATATGCATGAGCATTGCTGAATATGTTTGCGCACTGTTGAATATGTATGAGCACTGTTGAATATGTATGAGCGCTGTTGAATATGTTTGAGCATTGTTGAATATGTTTGAGCACTGTGAATACGTTTGAGCACTGTTGAATATGTTTGAGCATTGTTGAATATGTTTGAGAACTGTTGAATATGTTTGAGCATTGTTGAATACGTTTGAGCACTGTTGAATATGTTTGAGCACTGTTGATTACGTTTGAGCACTGTTGAATATGAATGAGCACTGTTGAATATGTATGAGCATTGTTGAATATGTTTGAGCACTGTTGAATATGTTTGAGCATTGTTGAATACGTTTGAGCACTGTTGAATATGTTTGAGCATTGTTGAATACGTTTGAGCACTGTTGAATACGTTTGAGCACTGTTGAATACGTTTGAGCACTGTTGAATACGTATGAGCACGGTTGAATACCTATGAGCACTGTTGAATATGTATGAGCACTGTTGAATATGTTTGAGCATTGTTGAATATGTTTGAGCATTGTTGAATATGTTTGAGCACTGTTGAATACGTTTGAGCACTGTTCAATATGTATGAGCACTGTTGAATATGCATGAGCATTGTTGAATATGAATGAGCATTGTTGAATATGTTTGAACACTGTTGAATATGCATGAGCATTGTTGAATATGTTAGCGCACTGTTGAATATGTATGAGCACTGTTGAATATGTTTGAGCACTGTTGAATATGTATGAGCACTGTTGAATATGTTTGAGCATTGTTGAATACGTTTGAGCACTGTGAATACGTTTGAGCACTGTTGAATATGTTTGAGCATTGTTGAATATGTTTGAGCACTGTTGAATACGTTTGAGCACTGTTGAATATGTATGAGCACTGTTGAATATGTTTGAGCGCTGTTGAATATGTTTGAGCACTGTTGAATATGTTTGAGCGCTGTTGAATACCTTTGAGCGCTGTTGAATACGTTTGAGCACTGTTGAATATGTATGAGCACTGTTGAATATGTATGAGCACTGTTGAATATGTATGAGCACTGTTGAATATGTTTGAGCACTGTTGAATATGTTTGAGCACTGTTTAATATATATTAGCATTGTTGAATATGTTTGAGCACTGTTGAATATGTTTGAGCACTGTTGAATATGTATGAGCACTGTTGAATATGTATGAGCGCTGTTGAATATGTTTGAACACTGTTGAATATGCATCAGCATTGTTGAATATGTATGAGCATTGTTGAAAATGTTTGAACACTGTTGAATATGTATGAGCATTGCTCAATATGTTTGCGCACTGTTGAATATGTATGAGCACTGTTGAATATGTATGAGCACTGTTGAATATGTTTGAGCACTGTTGAATATGTTTGAGCACTGTTTAATATATATTAGCATTGTTGAATATGTTTGAGCACTGTTGAATATGTTTGAACACTGTTGAATATGCATCAGCATTGTTGAATCTGTATGAGCATTGTTGAATATGTTTGAACACTGTTGAATATGCATGAGCATTGCTGAATATGTTTGCGCACTGTTGAATATGTATGAGCACTGTTGAATATGTATGAGCGCTGTTGAATATGTTTGAGCATTGTTGAATATGTTTGAGCACTGTGAATACGTTTGAGCACTGTTGAATATGTTTGAGCATTGTTGAATATGTTTGAGAACTGTTGAATATGTTTGAGCATTGTTGAATACGTTTGAGCACTGTTGAATATGTTTGAGCACTGTTGATTACGTTTGAGCACTGTTGAATATGAATGAGCACTGTTGAATATGTATGAGCATTGTTGAATATGTTTGAGCACTGTTGAATATGTTTGAGCATTGTTGAATACGTTTGAGCACTGTTGAATATGTTTGAGCATTGTTGAATACGTTTGAGCACTGTTGAATACGTTTGAGCACTGTTGAATACGTTTGAGCACTGTTGAATACGTATGAGCACGGTTGAATACCTATGAGCACTGTTGAATATGTATGAGCACTGTTGAATATGTTTGAGCATTGTTGAATATGTTTGAGCATTGTTGAATATGTTTGAGCACTGTTGAATACGTTTGAGCACTGTTCAATATGTATGAGCACTGTTGAATATGTTTGAGCGCTGTTGAATATGTTTGAGCACTGTTGAATATGTTTGAGAGCTGTTGAATACGTTTCAGCACTGTTGAATATGTATGAGCACTGTTGATTACGTTTGAGCACTGTAGAATACGTTTGAGCACGGTTGAATACGTATGAGCACTGTTGAATATGTTTGAGCATTGTTGAATACGTTTGAGCACTGTTGAATATGTTTGAGCACTGTTGAATACGTTTGAGCACTGTTGAATATGTTTGCGCATTGTTGAATACGTTTGAGCACTGTTGAATATGTATGAGCACTGTTGAATATGCATGAGCACTGTTGAATACGTAGGAGCACTGTTGAATATGCATGAGCACTGTTGAATAAGTAGGAGCACTGTTGAATATGTTTGAGCACGTTGAATATGTTGAGCACTGTTGAATATGTTTGAGCACTGTTGAATATGTTTGAGCACTGTGGAATATGTTTGAGCACGGTTGAATATGTTGGAGCACGGTTGAATTTGTTTGAGCATTGTTGAATATGTTTGAGCATAGTTGAATACGTTTGAGCACTGTTGAACATGTTTGCGCATTGTTGAATACGTTTGAGCACGGTTGAATACGTATGAGCACTGTTGAAACGTTTGAGCACTGTTGAATACGTTTGAGCGCTGTTAAATATGTTTGCGCACGGTTGAATGTGTTTGAGCATGGTTGAATATGTATGAGCACTGTTGAATATGTATGAACACTGTTGAATATGTATGATCATTGTTGAATACGTTTGAGCACTGTTGAATATGTTTGAGCACTGTTGATTACGTTTGAGCACTGTTGAATATGAATGAGCACTGTTGAATATGTATGAGCATTGTTGAATATGTTTGAGCATTGTTGAATACGTTTGAGCACGGTTGAATACGTATGAGCACTGTTGAAATGTTTGAGCACTGTTGAATACGTTTGAGCGCTGTTAAATATGTTTGCGCACGGTTGAATGTGTTTGAGCATGGTTGAATATGCATGAGCACTGTTGAATATGTATGAACACTGTTGAATATGTATGATCATTGTTGAATATGTATGATCATTGTCGAATATGTATGAGCATTGTTGAATATGTATGAGCCCTTTTGACTATGAATGAGCACTGTTGAATATGTTTGAGCACTGTAGAATATGTTTGAGCACGGTTGAATACGTTTGCGCACTGTTGAATACGGTTGAGCACTGTAGAATATGTTTGAGCACTGCTGAATACGTTTGAGCACTGTTGAACATGTTTGAGCATTGTTGAATATGTTTGAGGACTGTTGAATATGTATGAGCACCGTTGAATACGTTTGAGCATTGTTGAATATGTTTGCGCACTGTTGAATATGTTTGAGCATTGTTGAATATGTTTGCGCATTGTTGAATATGTATGAGCACTGTTGAATATGTATGAGCAATTTTGAATATGTTTGAGCACTGTTGAATATGTTTGAGCACTGTTGAATACGTTTGAGCACTGTTGAAAATGTTTGAGGATTGTTGAATATGTTTGATCATTGTTGAATTTGTATGAGCACTGTTGAATACGTTTGAGCATTGTTGAATATGTTTGAACACTGTTGAATATGTATCAGCACTGTTGAATACGTTTGAGCACTGTTGAATACGTTTGAGCATTGTTGAATATGTTTGAGCATTGTTGAATATGTATGAGCACTGTTGAATACGTATGAGCATTGTTGAATATGTTTGAGCATTGTTGAATATGTATGAGCACTGTTGAATATGTATGATCATTGTTGAATATGTTTGAGCACTGTTGAATATGTATGAGGTAAGGACCATTGAATACGTTTGAGCATTGTTGAATATGTTTGCGCACTGTTGAATATGTATGAGCATTGTTGAATATGTTTGAGCACTGTTGAATATGTTTGAGCGCTGTTGAATACATTTGAGCGCTGTTGAATACATTTGAGCACTGTTGAATACGTTTGAGCACTGTTGAATATGTATTAGCACTGTTGAATATGTATGAGTACTGTTGAATATGTATGAGCACTGTTGACTATGTTTGAGCACTGTTGAATATGTATTAGCATTGTTGAATATGTTTGAGCACTGTTGAATATGTTTGAGCACTGTTGACTATGTATGAGCACTGTTGAATATGTATGAGCACTGTTGAATATGTTTGAACACTGTTGAATATGCATGAGCATTGTTGAATATGAATGAGCATTGTTGAATATGTTTGAACACTGTTGAATATGTATGAGCACTGTTGAATATGTTTGAGCATTGCTGAATACGTTTGAGCACTGTGAATACGTTTGAGCACTGTTGAATATGTTTGAGCATTGTTGAATATGTTAGCGCACTGTTGAATATGTATGAGCACTGTTGAATATGTTTGAGCACTGTTGAATATGTATGAGCACTGTTGAATATGTTTGAGCATTGCTGAATACGTTTGAGCACTGTGAATACGTTTGAGCACTGTTGAATATGTTTGAGCATTGTTGAATATGTTTGAGCACTGTTGAATACGTTTGAGCACTGTTGAATATGTATGAGCACTGTTGAATATGTTTGAGCGCTGTTGAATATGTTTGAGCACTGTTGAATATGTTTGAGCGCTGTTGAATACCTTAGAGCGCTGTTGAATACGTTTGAGCACTGTTGAATATGTATGAGCACTGTTGAATATGTATGAGCACTGTTGAATATGTATGAGCACTTTTGAATATGTTTGAGCACTGTTGAATACGTTTGAGCACTGTTGAATACGTTTGAGCACTGTTGAATACGTTTGAGCACTGTTGAATACGTATGAGCACGGTTGAATACCTATGAGCACTGTTGAATATGTATGAGCACTGTTGAATATGTTTGAGCATTGTTGAATATGTTTGAGCATTGTTGAATATGTTTGAGCACTGTTGAATACGTTTGAGCACTGTTCAATATGTATGAGCACTGTTGAATATGTTTGAGCGCTGTTGAATATGTTTGAGCACTGTTGAATATGTTTGAGAGCTGTTGAATACGTTTCAGCACTGTTGAATATGTATGAGCACTGTTGATTACGTTTGAGCACTGTAGAATACGTTTGAGCACGGTTGAATACGTATGAGCACTGTTGAATATGTTTGAGCATTGTTGAATACGTTTGAGCACTGTTGAATATGTTTGAGCACTGTTGAATACGTTTGAGCACTGTTGAATATGTTTGCGCATTGTTGAATACGTTTGAGCACTGTTGAATATGTATGAGCACTGTTGAATATGCATGAGCACTGTTGAATACGTAGGAGCACTGTTGAATATGCATGAGCACTGTTGAATAAGTAGGAGCACTGTTGAATATGTTTGAGCACGTTGAATATGTTGAGCACTGTTGAATATGTTTGAGCACTGTTGAATATGTTTGAGCACTGTGGAATATGTTTGAGCACGGTTGAATATGTTGGAGCACGGTTGAATTTGTTTGAGCATTGTTGAATATGTTTGAGCATAGTTGAATACGTTTGAGCACTGTTGAACATGTTTGCGCATTGTTGAATACGTTTGAGCACGGTTGAATACGTATGAGCACTGTTGAAACGTTTGAGCACTGTTGAATACGTTTGAGCGCTGTTAAATATGTTTGCGCACGGTTGAATGTGTTTGAGCATGGTTGAATATGTATGAGCACTGTTGAATATGTATGAACACTGTTGAATATGTATGATCATTGTTGAATACGTTTGAGCACTGTTGAATATGTTTGAGCACTGTTGATTACGTTTGAGCACTGTTGAATATGAATGAGCACTGTTGAATATGTATGAGCATTGTTGAATATGTTTGAGCATTGTTGAATACGTTTGAGCACGGTTGAATACGTATGAGCACTGTTGAAATGTTTGAGCACTGTTGAATACGTTTGAGCGCTGTTAAATATGTTTGCGCACGGTTGAATGTGTTTGAGCATGGTTGAATATGCATGAGCACTGTTGAATATGTATGAACACTGTTGAATATGTATGATCATTGTTGAATATGTATGATCATTGTCGAATATGTATGAGCATTGTTGAATATGTATGAGCCCTTTTGACTATGAATGAGCACTGTTGAATATGTTTGAGCACTGTAGAATATGTTTGAGCACGGTTGAATACGTTTGCGCACTGTTGAATACGGTTGAGCACTGTAGAATATGTTTGAGCACTGCTGAATACGTTTGAGCACTGTTGAACATGTTTGAGCATTGTTGAATATGTTTGAGGACTGTTGAATATGTATGAGCACCGTTGAATACGTTTGAGCATTGTTGAATATGTTTGCGCACTGTTGAATATGTTTGAGCATTGTTGAATATGTTTGCGCATTGTTGAATATGTATGAGCACTGTTGAATATGTATGAGCAATTTTGAATATGTTTGAGCACTGTTGAATATGTTTGAGCACTGTTGAATACGTTTGAGCACTGTTGAAAATGTTTGAGGATTGTTGAATATGTTTGATCATTGTTGAATTTGTATGAGCACTGTTGAATACGTTTGAGCATTGTTGAATATGTTTGAACACTGTTGAATATGTATCAGCACTGTTGAATACGTTTGAGCACTGTTGAATACGTTTGAGCATTGTTGAATATGTTTGAGCATTGTTGAATATGTATGAGCACTGTTGAATACGTATGAGCATTGTTGAATATGTTTGAGCATTGTTGAATATGTATGAGCACTGTTGAATATGTATGATCATTGTTGAATATGTTTGAGCACTGTTGAATATGTATGAGGTAAGGACCATTGAATACGTTTGAGCATTGTTGAATATGTTTGCGCACTGTTGAATATGTATGAGCATTGTTGAATATGTTTGAGCACTGTTGAATATGTTTGAGCGCTGTTGAATACATTTGAGCGCTGTTGAATACATTTGAGCACTGTTGAATACGTTTGAGCACTGTTGAATATGTATTAGCACTGTTGAATATGTATGAGTACTGTTGAATATGTATGAGCACTGTTGACTATGTTTGAGCACTGTTGAATATGTATTAGCATTGTTGAATATGTTTGAGCACTGTTGAATATGTTTGAGCACTGTTGACTATGTATGAGCACTGTTGAATATGTATGAGCACTGTTGAATATGTTTGAACACTGTTGAATATGCATGAGCATTGTTGAATATGAATGAGCATTGTTGAATATGTTTGAACACTGTTGAATATGTATGAGCACTGTTGAATATGTTTGAGCATTGCTGAATACGTTTGAGCACTGTGAATACGTTTGAGCACTGTTGAATATGTTTGAGCATTGTTGAATATGTTAGCGCACTGTTGAATATGTATGAGCACTGTTGAATATGTTTGAGCACTGTTGAATATGTATGAGCACTGTTGAATATGTTTGAGCATTGCTGAATACGTTTGAGCACTGTGAATACGTTTGAGCACTGTTGAATATGTTTGAGCATTGTTGAATATGTTTGAGCACTGTTGAATACGTTTGAGCACTGTTGAATATGTATGAGCACTGTTGAATATGTTTGAGCGCTGTTGAATATGTTTGAGCACTGTTGAATATGTTTGAGCGCTGTTGAATACCTTAGAGCGCTGTTGAATACGTTTGAGCACTGTTGAATATGTATGAGCACTGTTGAATATGTATGAGCACTGTTGAATATGTATGAGCACTTTTGAATATGTTTGAGCACTGTTGAATATGTTTGAGCACTGTTTAATATATATTAGCATTGTTGAATATGTTTGAGCACTGTTGAATATGTTTGAGCACTGTTGAATATGTATGAGCACTGTTGAATATTTATGAGCGCTGTTGAATATGTTTGAACACTGCTGAATATGCATGAGCATTGTTGAATATGTATGAGCATTGTTGAATATGTTTGAACACTGTTGAATATGCATGAGCATTGTTGAATATGTTTGAGCACTGTTGAATATGTATGAGCACTGTTGAATATGTATGAGCGCTGTTGAATATGTTTAAGCATTGTTGAATATGTTTGAGCACTGTGAATACGTTTGAGCACTGTTGAATATGTTTGAGCATTGTTGAATATGTTTGAGAACTGTTGAATATGTTTGAGCATTGTTGAATACGTTTGAGCACTGTTGAATATGTTTGAGCACTGTTGATTACGTTTGAGCACTGTTGAATATGTATGAGCATTGTTGAATATGTTTGAGCACTGTTGAATATGTTTGAGCATTGTTGAATACGTTTGAGCACTGTTGAATATGTTTGAGCATTGTTGAATACGTTTGAGCACTGTTGAATACGTTTGAGCACTGTTGAATATGTTTGAGCACTGTTGAATACGTATGAGCACGGTTGAATACCTATGAGCACTGTTGAATATGTATGAGCACTGTTGAATATGTTTGAGCATTATTGAATATGTTTGAGCATTGTTGAATATGTTTGAGCACTGTTGAATACGTTTGAGCACTGTTGAATATGTATGAGCACTGTTGAATATGTTTGAGCGCTGTTGAATATGTTTGAGCGCTGTTGAATACGTTTGAGCACTGTTGAATATGTATGAGCACTGTTGATTATGTTTGAGCACTGTAGAATACGTTTGAGCACGGTTGAATACGTATGAGCACTGTTGAATATGTTTGAGCATTGTTGAATACGTTTGAGCACTGTTGAATATATTTGAGCACTGTTGAATACGTTTGAGCACAGTTGAATATGTTTGAGCATTGTTGAATACGTTTGAGCACTGTTTAATATGTATGAGCACTGTTGAATATGCATGAGCACTGTTGAATACGTAGGAGCACTGTTGAATATGCATGAGCACTGTTGAATACGTAGGAGCACTGTTGAATATGTTTGAGCACGTTGAATATATTGAGCACTGTTGAATATGTTTGAGCACTGTTGATTATGTTTGAGCACAGTTGAATATGTTTGAGCACGGTTGAATATGTTTGAGCACGGTTGAATTTGTTTGAGCATTGTTGAATATGTTTGAGCACTGTTGAATACGTTTGAGCACTGTTGAATATGTATGAGCACTGTTGAATATGTTTGAGCGCTGTTGAATATGTTTAAGCACTGTTGAATATGTTTGAGCGCTTTTGAATACGTTTGAGCACTGTTGAATACGTATGAGCACTGTTGATTACGTTTGAGCACTGTAGAATACGTTTGAGCACGGTTGAATACGTATGAGCACTGTTGAATATGTTTGAGCATTGTTGAATACGTTTGAGCACTGTTGAATATGTTTGAGCACTGTTGAATACGTTTGAGCACTGTTGAATATGTTTGAGCATTGTTGAATACGTTTGAGCACTGTTGAATATGTATGAGCACTGTTGAATATGCATGAGCACTGTTGAATACGTTTGAGCACTGTTGAATACGTCTGAGCATTGTTGAATATGTTTGAGCATTGTTGAATATGTATGAGCACTGTTGAATATGTTTGAGCACTGTTGAATATATATTAGCATTGTTGAATATGTTTGAGCACTGTTGAATATGTTTGAGCACTGTTGAATATGTATGAGCACTGTTGAATATGTATGAGCGCTGTTGAATATGTTTGAACACTGTTGAATATGCATCAGCATTGTTGAATATGTATGAGCATTGTTGAATATGTTTGAACACTGTTGAATATGCATGAGCATTGCTGAATATGTTTGCGCACTGTTGAATATGTATGAGCACTGTTGAATATGTATGAGCACTGTTGAATATGTTTGAGCACTGTTGAATATGTTTGAGCACTGTTTAATATATATTAGCATTGTTGAATATGTTTGAGCACTGTTGAATATGTTTGAGCACTGTTGAATATGTATGAGCACTGTTGAATATGTATGAGCGCTGTTGAATATGTTTGAACACTGTTGAATATGCATCAGCATTGTTGAATATGTATGAGCATTGTTGAATATGTTTGAACACTGTTGAATATGCATGAGCATTGCTGAATATGTTTGCGCACTGTTGAATATGTATGAGCACTGTTGAATATGTATGAGCGCTGTTGAATATGTTTGAGCATTGTTGAATATGTTTGAGAACTGTTGAATATGTTTGAGCATTGTTGAATACGTTTGAGCACTGTTGAATATGTTTGAGCACTGTTGATTACGTTTGAGCACTGTTGAATATGAATGAGCACTGTTGAATATGTATGAGCATTGTTGAATATGTTTGAGCACTGTTGAATATGTTTGAGCATTGTTGAATACGTTTGAGCACTGTTGAATATGTTTGAGCATTGTTGAATACGTTTGAGCACTGTTGAATACGTTTGAGCACTGTTGAATACGTTTGAGCACTGTTGAATACGTATGAGCACGGTTGAATACCTATGAGCACTGTTGAATATGTATGAGCACTGTTGAATATGTTTGAGCATTGTTGAATATGTTTGAGCATTGTTGAATATGTTTGAGCACTGTTGAATACGTTTGAGCACTGTTCAATATGTATGAGCACTGTTGAATATGTTTGAGCGCTGTTGAATATGTTTGAGCACTGTTGAATATGTTTGAGCGCTGTTGAATACGTTTCAGCACTGTTGAATATGTATGAGCACTGTTGATTACGTTTGAGCACTGTAGAATACGTTTGAGCACGGTTGAATACGTATGAGCACTGTTGAATATGTTTGAGCATTGTTGAATACGTTTGAGCACTGTTGAATATGTTTGAGCACTGTTGAATACGTTTGAGCACTGTTGAATATGTTTGCGCATTGTTGAATACGTTTGAGCACTGTTGAATATGTATGAGCGCTGTTGAATATGCATGAGCACTGTTGAATACGTAGGAGCACTGTTGAATATGCATGAGCACTGTTGAATAAGTAGGAGCACTGTTGAATATGTTTGAGCACGTTGAATATGTTGAGCACTGTTGAATATGTTTGAGCACTGTTGAATATGTTTGAGCACTGTGGAATATGTTTGAGCACGGTTGAATATGTTGGAGCACGGTTGAATTTGTTTGAGCATTGTTGAATATGTTTGAGCATAGTTGAATACGTTTGAGCACTGTTGAACATGTTTGCGCATTGTTGAATACGTTTGAGCACGGTTGAATACGTATGAGCACTGTTGAAACGTTTGAGCACTGTTGAATACGTTTGAGCGCTGTTAAATATGTTTGCGCACGGTTGAATGTGTTTGAGCATGGTTGAATATGTATGAGCACTGTTGAATATGTATGAACACTGTTGAATATGTATGATCATTGTTGAATACGTTTGAGCACTGTTGAATATGTTTGAGCACTGTTGATTACGTTTGAGCACTGTTGAATATGAATGAGCACTGTTGAATATGTATGAGCATTGTTGAATATGTTTGAGCATTGTTGAATACGTTTGAGCACGGTTGAATACGTATGAGCACTGTTGAAACGTTTGAGCACTGTTGAATACGTTTGAGCGCTGTTAAATATGTTTGCGCACGGTTGAATGTGTTTGAGCATGGTTGAATATGCATGAGCACTGTTGAATATGTATGAACACTGTTGAATATGTATGATCATTGTTGAATATGTATGATCATTGTCGAATATGTATGAGCATTGTTGAATATGTATGAGCCCTTTTGACTATGAATGAGCACTGTTGAATATGTTTGAGCACTGTAGAATATGTTTGAGCACGGTTGAATACGTTTGCGCACTGTTGAATACGGTTGAGCACTGTAGAATATGTTTGAGCACTGCTGAATACGTTTGAGCACTGTTGAACATGTTTGAGCATTGTTGAATATGTTTGAGGACTGTTGAATATGTATGAGCACCGTTGAATACGTTTGAGCATTGTTGAATATGTTTGCGCACTGTTGAATATGTTTGAGCATTGTTGAATATGTTTGCGCATTGTTGAATATGTATGAGCACTGTTGAATATGTATGAGCAATTTTGAATATGTTTGAGCACTGTTGAATATGTTTGAGCACTGTTGAATACGTTTGAGCACTGTTGAAAATGTTTGAACACTGTTGAATATGCATCAGCATTGTTGAATATGTTTGCGCACTGTTGAATATGTATGAGCACTGTTGAATATGTATGAGCGCTGTTGAATATGTTTGAGCATTGTTGAATATGTTTGAGCATTGTTGAATATGTTTGAACACTGTTGAATATGCATGAGCATTGCTGAATATGTTTGCGCACTGTTGAATATGTATGAGCACTGTTGAATATGTATGAGCGCTGTTGAATATGTTTGAGCATTGTTGAATATGTTTGAGAACTGTTGAATATGTTTGAGTATTGTTGAATACGTTTGAGCACTGTTGAATATGTTTGAGCACTGTTGATTACGTTTGAGCACTGTTGAATATGAATGAGCACTGTTGAATATGTATGAGCATTGTTGAATATGTTTGAGCACTGTTGAATATGTTTGAGCATTGTTGAATACGTTTGAGCACTGTTGAATATGTTTGAGCATTGTTGAATACGTTTGAGCACTGTTGAATACGTTTGAGCACTGTTGAATACGTTTGAGCACTGTTGAATACGTATGAGCACGGTTGAATACCTATGAGCACTGTTGAATATGTATGAGCACTGTTGAATATGTTTGAGCATTGTTGAATATGTTTGAGCATTGTTGAATATGTTTGAGCACTGTTGAATACGTTTGAGCACTGTTCAATATGTATGAGCACTGTTGAATATGTTTGAGCGCTGTTGAATATGTTTGAGCACTGTTGAATATGTTTGAGCGCTGTTGAATACGTTTCAGCACTGTTGAATATGTATGAGCACTGTTGATTACGTTTGAGCACTGTAGAATACGTTTGAGCACGGTTGAATACGTATGAGCACTGTTGAATATGTTTGAGCATTGTTGAATACGTTTGCGCACTGTTGAATATGTTTGAGCACTGTTGAATACGTTTGAGCACTGTTGAATATGTTTGCGCATTGTTGAATACGTTTGAGCACTGTTGAATATGTATGAGCGCTGTTGAATATGCATGAGCACTGTTGAATACGTAGGAGCACTGTTGAATATGCATGAGCACTGTTGAATAAGTAGGAGCACTGTTGAATATGTTTGAGCACGTTGAATATGTTGAGCACTGTTGAATATGTTTGAGCACTGTTGAATATGTTTGAGCACTGTGGAATATGTTTGAGCACGGTTGAATATGTTGGAGCACGGTTGAATTTGTTTGAGCATTGTTGAATATGTTTGAGCATAGTTGAATACGTTTGAGCACTGTTGAACATGTTTGCGCATTGTTGAATACGTTTGAGCACGGTTGAATACGTATGAGCACTGTTGAAACGTTTGAGCACTGTTGAATACGTTTGAGCGCTGTTAAATATGTTTGCGCACGGTTGAATGTGTTTGAGCATGGTTGAATATGTATGAGCACTGTTGAATATGTATGAACACTGTTGAATATGTATGATCATTGTTGAATACGTTTGAGCACTGTTGAATATGTTTGAGCACTGTTGATTACGTTTGAGCACTGTTGAATATGAATGAGCACTGTTGAATATGTATGAGCATTGTTGAATATGTTTGAGCATTGTTGAATACGTTTGAGCACGGTTGAATACGTATGAGCACTGTTGAAACGTTTGAGCACTGTTGAATACGTTTGAGCGCTGTTAAATATGTTTGCGCACGGTTGAATGTGTTTGAGCATGGTTGAATATGCATGAGCACTGTTGAATATGTATGAACACTGTTGAATATGTATGATCATTGTTGAATATGTATGATCATTGTCGAATATGTATGAGCATTGTTGAATATGTATGAGCCCTTTTGACTATGAATGAGCACTGTTGAATATGTTTGAGCACTGTAGAATATGTTTGAGCACGGTTGAATACGTTTGCGCACTGTTGAATACGGTTGAGCACTGTAGAATATGTTTGAGCACTGCTGAATACGTTTGAGCACTGTTGAACATGTTTGAGCATTGTTGAATATGTTTGAGGACTGTTGAATATGTATGAGCACCGTTGAATACGTTTGAGCATTGTTGAATATGTTTGCGCACTGTTGAATATGTTTGAGCATTGTTGAATATGTTTGCGCATTGTTGAATATGTATGAGCACTGTTGAATATGTATGAGCAATTTTGAATATGTTTGAGCACTGTTGAATATGTTTGAGCACTGTTGAATACGTTTGAGCACTGTTGAAAATGTTTGAGGATTGTTGAATATGTTTGATCATTGTTGAATATGTTTGAACACTGTTGAATATGCATGAGCATTGCTGAATATGTTTGCGCACTGTTGAATATGTATGAGCACTGTTGAATATGTATGAGCGCTGTTGAATATGTTTGAGCATTGTTGAATATGTTTGAGAACTGTTGAATATGTTTGAGCATTGTTGAATACGTTTGAGCACTGTTGAATATGTTTGAGCACTGTTGATTACGTTTGAGCACTGTTGAATATGAATGAGCACTGTTGAATATGTATGAGCATTGTTGAATATGTTTGAGCACTGTTGAATATGTTTGAGCATTGTTGAATACGTTTGAGCACTGTTGAATATGTTTGAGCATTGTTGAATACGTTTGAGCACTGTTGAATACGTTTGAGCACTGTTGAATACGTTTGAGCACTGTTGAATACGTATGAGCACGGTTGAATACCTATGAGCACTGTTGAATATGTATGAGCACTGTTGAATATGTTTGAGCATTGTTGAATATGTTTGAGCATTGTTGAATATGTTTGAGCACTGTTGAATACGTTTGAGCACTGTTCAATATGTATGAGCACTGTTGAATATGTTTGAGCGCTGTTGAATATGTTTGAGCACTGTTGAATATGTTTGAGCGCTGTTGAATACGTTTCAGCACTGTTGAATATGTATGAGCACTGTTGATTACGTTTGAGCACTGTAGAATACGTTTGAGCACGGTTGAATACGTATGAGCACTGTTGAATATGTTTGAGCATTGTTGAATACGTTTGAGCACTGTTGAATATGTTTGAGCACTGTTGAATACGTTTGAGCACTGTTGAATATGTTTGCGCATTGTTGAATACGTTTGAGCACTGTTGAATATGTATGAGCGCTGTTGAATATGCATGAGCACTGTTGAATACGTAGGAGCACTGTTGAATATGCATGAGCACTGTTGAATAAGTAGGAGCACTGTTGAATATGTTTGAGCACGTTGAATATGTTGAGCACTGTTGAATATGTTTGAGCACTGTTGAATATGTTTGAGCACTGTGGAATATGTTTGAGCACGGTTGAATATGTTGGAGCACGGTTGAATTTGTTTGAGCATTGTTGAATATGTTTGAGCATAGTTGAATACGTTTGAGCACTGTTGAACATGTTTGCGCATTGTTGAATACGTTTGAGCACGGTTGAATACGTATGAGCACTGTTGAAATGTTTGAGCACTGTTGAATACGTTTGAGCGCTGTTAAATATGTTTGCGCACGGTTGAATGTGTTTGAGCATGGTTGAATATGTATGAGCACTGTTGAATATGTAAGAACACTGTTGAATATGTATGATCATTGTTGAATACGTTTGAGCACTGTTGAATATGTTTGAGCACTGTTGATTACGTTTGAGCACTGTTGAATATGAATGAGCACTGTTGAATATGTATGAGCATTGTTGAATATGTTTGAGCATTGTTGAATACGTTTGAGCACGGTTGAATACGTATGAGCACTGTTGAAACGTTTGAGCACTGTTGAATACGTTTGAGCGCTGTTAAATTTGTTTGCGCACGGTTGAATGTGTTTGAGCATGGTTGAATATGCATGAGCACTGTTGAATATGTATGAACACTGTTGAATATGTATGATCATTGTTGAATATGTATGATCATTGTCGAATATGTATGAGCATTGTTGAATATGTATGAGCCCTTTTGACTATGAATGAGCACTGTTGAATATGTTTGAGCACTGTAGAATATGTTTGAGCACGGTTGAATACGTTTGCGCACTGTTGAATACGGTTGAGCACTGTAGAATATGTTTGAGCACTGCTGAATACGTTTGAGCACTGTTGAACATGTTTGAGCATTGTTGAATATGTTTGAGGACTGTTGAATATGTATGAGCACCGTTGAATACGTTTGAGCATTGTTGAATATGTTTGCGCACTGTTGAATATGTTTGAGCATTGTTGAATATGTTTGCGCATTGTTGAATATGTATGAGCACTGTTGAATATGTATGAGCAATTTTGAATATGTTTGAGCACTGTTGAATATGTTTGAGCACTGTTGAATACGTTTGAGCACTGTTGAAAATGTTTGAGGATTGTTGAATATGTTTGATCATTGTTGAATTTGTATGAGCACTGTTGAATACATTTGAGCATTGTTGAATATGTTTGAACACTGTTGAATATGTATGAGCACTGTTGAATACGTTTGAGCACTGTTGAATACGTTTGAGCATTGTTGAATATGTTTGAGCATTGTTGAATATGTATGAGCACTGTTGAATACGTATGAGCATTGTTGAATATGTTTGAGCATTGTTGAATATGTATGAGCACTGTTGAATATGTATGATCATTGTTGAATATGTTTGAGCGCTGTTGAATATGTATGAGGTAAGGACCATTGAATACGTTTGAGCATTGTTGAATATGTTTGCGCACTGTTGAATATGTATGAGCATTGTTGAATATGTTTGAGCACTGTTGAATATGTTTGAGCGCTGTTGAATACATTTGAGCGCTGTTGAATATATTTGAGCACTGTTGAATACGTTTGAGCACTGTTGAATATGTATTAGCACTGTTGAATATGTATGAGTACTGTTGAATATGTATGAGCACTGTTGACTATGTTTGAGCACTGTTGAATATGTATTAGCATTGTTGAATATGTTTGAGCACTGTTGAATATGTTTGAGCACTGTTGACTATGTATGAGCACTGTTGAATATGTATGAGCACTGTTGAATATGTTTGAACACTGTTGAATATGCATGAGCATTGTTGAATATGAATGAGCATTGTTGAATATGTTTGAACACTGTTGAATATGCATGAGCATTGTTGAATATGTTAGCGCACTGTTGAATATGTATGAGCACTGTTGAATATGTTTGAGCACTGTTGAATATGTATGAGCACTGTTGAATATGTTTGAGCATTGTTGAATACGTTTGAGCACTGTGAATACGTTTGAGCACTGTTGAATATGTTTGAGCATTGTTGAATATGTTTGAGCACTGTTGAATACGTTTGAGCACTGTTGAATATGTATGAGCACTGTTGAATATGTTTGAGCGCTGTTGAATATGTTTGAGCACTGTTGAATATGTTTGAGCGCTGTTGAATACCTTAGAGCGCTGTTGAATACGTTTGAGCACTGTTGAATATGTATGAGCACTGTTGAATATGTATGAGCACTGTTGAATATGTATGAGCACTTTTGAATATGTTTGAGCACTGTTGAATATGTTTGAGCACTGTTTAATATAAATTAGCATTGTTGAATATGTTTGAGCACTGTTGAATATGTTTGAGCACTGTTGAATATGTATGAGCACTGTTGAATATTTATGAGCGCTGTTGAATATGTTTGAACACTGTTGAATATGCATGAGCATTGTTGAATATGTATGAGCATTGTTGAATATGTTTGAACACTGTTGAATATGCATGAGCATTGTTGAATATGTTTGCGCACTGTTGAATATGTATGAGCACTGTTGAATATGTATGAGCGCTGTTGAATATGTTTGAGCATTGTTGAATATGTTTGAGCACTGTGAATACGTTTGAGCACTGTTGAATATGTTTGAGCATTGTTGAACATGTTTGAGAACTGTTGAATATGTTTGAGCATTGTTGAATATGTTTGAGCATTGTTGAATATGTATGAGCACTGTTGAATACGTCTGAGCATTGTTGAATATGTTTGAGCATTGTTGAATATGTATGAGCACTGTTGAATATGTATGATCATTGTTGAATATGTTTGAGCATTGTTGAATATGTATGAGCACTGTTGAATATGTATGATCATTGTTGAATATGTTTGAGCACTGTTGAATATGTATGAGGACCATTGAATACGTTTGAGCATTGTTGAATATGTTTGCGCACTGTTGAATATGTATGAGCATTGTTGAATATGTTTGAGCACTGTTGAATATGTTTGAGCGCTGTTGAATATGTATGAGTGCTGTTGAATATGTATGAGCACTGTTGAATATGTTTGAGCACTGTTGAATATGTATTAGCATTGTTGAATATGTTTGAGCACTGTTGAATATGTTTGAGCACTGTTGACTATGTATGAGCACTGTTGAATATGTATGAGCACTGTTGAATATGTTTCAAGACTGTTGAATATGCATGAGCATTGTTGAATATGTTTGAACACTGTTGAATATGCATGTGCATTGTTGAATATGTTAGCGCACTGTTGAATATGTATGAGCACTGTTGAATATGTTTGAGCACTGTTGAATATGTTTGAGCACTGTTGAATATGTTTGAGCATTGTTGAATACGTTTGAGCACTGTGAATGCGTTTGAGCACTGTTGAATATGTTTGAGCATTTTTGAATATGTTTGAGCACTGTTGAATACGTTTGAGCACTGTTGAATATGTATGAGCACTGTTGAATATGTTTGAGCACTGTTGAATATGTTTGAGCACTGTTTAATATATATTAGCATTGTTGAATATATTTGAGCACTATTGAATATGTTTGAGCACTGTTGAATATGTATGAGCACTGTTGAATATGTATGAGCGCTGTTGAATATGTTTGAACACTGTTGAATATGCATGAGCATTGTTGAATATGTTTGAGCACTGTTGAATATGTATGAGGACCATTGAATACGTTTGAGCATTGTTGAATATGTTTGCGCACTGTTGAATATGTATGAGCATTGTTGAATATGTTTGAGCACTGTTGAATATGTTTGAGCGCTGTTGAATATGTATGAGTACTGTTGAATATGTATGAGCACTGTTGAATATGTTTGAGCACTGTTGAATATGTATTAGCATTGTTGAATATGTTTGAGCACTGTTGAATATGTTTGAGCACTGTTGACAATGTATGAGCACTGTTGAATATGTATGAGCACTGTTGAATATGTTTCAAGACTGTTGAATATGCATGAGCATTGTTGAATATGTTTGAACACTGTTGAATATGCATGTGCATTGTTGAATATGTTAGCGCACTGTTGAATATGTATGAGCACTGTTGAATATGTATGAGGACCATTGAATACGTTTGAGCATTGTTGAATATGTTTGCGCACTGTTGAATATGTATGAGCATTGTTGAATATGTTTGAGCACTGTTGAATATGTTTGAGCGCTGTTGAATATGTATGAGTACTGTTGAATATGTATGAGCACTGTTGAATATGTTTGAGCACTGTTGAATATGTATTAGCATTGTTGAATATGTTTGAGCACTGTTGAATATGTTTGAGCACTGTTGACTATGTATGAGCACTGTTGAATATGTATGAGCACTGTTGAATATGTTTCAAGACTGTTGAATATGCATGAGCATTGTTGAATATGTTTGAACACTGTTGAATATGCATGTGCATTGTTGAATATGTTAGCGCACTGTTGAATATGTATGAGCACTGTTGAATATGTTTGAGCACTGTTGAATATGTTTTAGCGCTTTTGAATATGTTTGAGCACTGTTGAATATGTTTGAGCGCTGTTGAATACCTTTGAGCGCTGTTGAATACGTTTGAGCACTGTTGAATATGTATGAGCACTGTTGAATACGTTTGAGCACTGTTGAATATGTATGAGTACTGTTGAATATGTTTGAGCACTGTTGAATATGTTTGAGCACTGTTTAATATATATTAGCATTGTTGAATATATTTGAGCACTATTGAATATGTTTGAGCACTGTTGAATATGTATGAGCACTGTTGAATATGTATGAGCGCTGTTGAATATGTTTGAACACTGTTGAATATGCATGAGCATTGTTGAATATGTATGAGCATTGTTGAATATGTTTGAACACTGTTGAATATGCATGAGCATTGTTGAATATGTATGAGCACTGTTGAATATGTATGAGCACTGTTGAATATGTTTGAGCATTGTTGAATATGTTTGAGCACTGTGAATACGTTTGACCACTGTTGAATATGTTTGAGCATTGTTGAATATGTTTGAGCACTGTTGAATATGTTTGAGCATTGTTGAATACGTTTGAGCACTGTTGAATATGTTTGAGCACTGTTGAATACGTTTGAGCACTGTTGAATATGAATGAGCACTGTTGAATATGTATGAGCACTGTTGAATATGTTTGAGCATTGTTGAATACGTTTGAGCACTGTTGAATATGTATGAGCACTGATGAATATGTTTGAGCGCTGTTGAATATGTTTAAGCACTGTTGAATATGTTTGAGCGCTGTTGAATACGTTTGAGCACTGTTGAATATGTATGAGCACTGTTGATTACGTTTGAGCACTGTAGAATACGTTTGAGCACGGTTGAATACGTATGAGCACTGTTGAATATGTTTGAGCATTGTTGAATACGTTTGAGCACTGCTGAATACGTTTGAGCACTGTTGAATATGTTTGAGCATTGTTAAATACGGTTGAGCACTGTTGAATATGTATGAGCAATGTTGAATATGCATGAGCACTGTTGAATACGTAGGAGCACTGTTGAATATGTTTGAGCACGTTGAATATGTTGAGCACTGTTGAATATGTTTGAGCACTGTTGAATATGTTTGAGCACTGTTGAATATGTTTGAGCACGGTTGAATATGTTTGAGCACGGTTGAATATGTTTGAGCATTGTTGAATATGTTTGAGCATTGTTGAATATGTTTGAGCACTGTTGAATATGTTGGAGCACTGTTGAATATCTATGAGCGCTGTTCAATATGTATGAGCACTGTTGAATATGTTTGAGCACTGTTGAATATGTTTGAGCACTGTTGAATATGTATGAGCACTGTTGAATATGTATGAGCACTGTTGAATATGCATGAGCACTGTTGAATACGTAGGAGCACTGTTGAATATGTTTGAGCACGTTGAATATGTTGAGCACTGTTGAATATGTTTGAGCATTGTTGAATATGTTTGAGCATTGTTGAATATGTTTGAGCACTGTTGAATATGTTTGAGCACTGTTGAATATCTATGAGTACTGTTGAATATGTATGAGCACTGTTGAATATGTTTGAGCACTGTTGAATATGTTTGAGCACTGTTGAATATGTATGAGCACTGTTGAATATGTATGAGCACTGTTGAATATGTTTGAGCACTGTTGAATATGTTTGAGCATTGTTGAAAATGTTTGAGCACGGTCGAATATGTATGAGCATTGTTGAATATGTTTGAGCACTGTTGAATATGTTTGAGCGCTGTTGAATATGTATGAGTACTGTTGAATATGTATGAGCACTGTTGAATATGTTTGAGCACTGTTGAATATGTATTAGCATTGTTGAATATGTTTGAGCACTGTTGAATATGTTTGAGCACTGTTGACTATGTATGAGCACTGTTGAATATGTATGAGCACTGTTGAATATGTTTCAAGACTGTTGAATATGCATGAGCATTGTTGAATATGTTTGAACACTGTTGAATATGCATGTGCATTGTTGAATATGTTAACGCACTGTTGAATATGTATGAGCACTGTTGAATATGTTTGAGCACTGTTGAATATGTTTGAGCACTGTTGAATATGTTTGAGCATTGTTGAATACGTTTGAGCACTGTGAATGCGTTTGAGCACTGTTGAATATGTTTGAGCATTTTTGAATATGTTTGAGCACTGTTGAATACGTTTGAGCACTGTTGAATATGTATGAGCACTGTTGAATATGTTTGAGCACTGTTGAATATGTTTGAGCACTGTTTAATATATCTTAGCATTGTTGAATATATTTGAGCACTATTGAATATGTTTGAGCACTGTTGAATATGTATGAGCACTGTTGAATATGTATGAGCGCTGTTGAATATGTTTGAACACTGTTGAATATGCATGAGCATTGTTGAATATGTTTGAGCACTGTTGAATATGTATGAGGACCATTGAATACGTTTGAGCATTGTTGAATATGTTTGCGCACTGTTGAATATGTATGAGCATTGTTGAATATGTTTGAGCACTGTTGAATATGTTTGAGCGCTGTTGAATATGTATGAGTACTGTTGAATATGTATGAGCACTGTTGAATATGTTTGAGCACTGTTGAATATGTATTAGCATTGTTGAATATGTTTGAGCACTGTTGAATATGTTTGAGCACTGTTGACTATGTATGAGCACTGTTGAATATGTCTGAGCACTGTTGAATATGTTTCAAGACTGTTGAATATGCATGAGCATTGTTGAATATGTTTGAACACTGTTGAATATGCATGTGCATTGTTGAATATGTTAGCGCACTGTTGAATATGTATGAGCACTGTTGAATATGTATGAGGACCATTGAATACGTTTGAGCATTGTTGAATATGTTTGCGCACTGTTGAATATGTATGAGCATTGTTGAATATGTTTGAGCACTGTTGAATATGTTTGAGCGCTGTTGAATATGTATGAGTACTGTTGAATATGTATGAGCACTGTTGAATATGTTTGAGCACTGTTGAATATGTATTAGCATTGTTGAATATGTTTGAGCACTGTTGAATATGTTTGAGCACTGTTGACTATGTATGAGCACTGTTGAATATGTATGAGCACTGTTGAATATGTTTCAAGACTGTTGAATATGCATGAGCATTGTTGAATATGTTTGAACACTGTTGAATATGCATGTGCATTGTTGAATATGTTAGCGCACTGTTGAATATGTATGAGCACTGTTGAATATGTTTGAGCACTGTTGAATATGTTTTAGCGCTTTTGAATATGTTTGAGCACTGTTGAATATGTTTGAGCGCTGTTGAATACCTTTGAGCGCTGTTGAATACGTTTGAGCACTGTTGAATATGTATGAGCACTGTTGAATACGTTTGAGCACTGTTGAATATGTATGAGCACTGTTGAATATGTTTGAGCACTGTTGAATATGTTTGAGCACTGTTTAATATATATTAGCATTGTTGAATATATTTGAGCACTATTGAATATGTTTGAGCACTGTTGAATATGTATGAGCACTGTTGAATATGTATGAGCGCTGTTGAATATGTTTGAACACTGTTGAATATGCATGAGCATTGTTGAATATGTATGAGCATTGTTGAATATGTTTGAACACTGTTGAATATGCATGAGCATTGTTGAATATGTATGAGCACTGTTGAATATGTTTGAGCATTGTTGAATATGTTTGAGCACTGTGAATACGTTTGACCACTGTTGAATATGTTTGAGCATTGTTGAATATGTTTGAGCACTGTTGAATATGTTTGAGCATTGTTGAATACGTTTGAGCACTGTTGAATATGTTTGAGCACTGTTGAATACGTTTGAGCACTGTTGAATATGAATGAGCACTGTTGAATATGTATGAGCACTGTTGAATATGTTTGAGCATTGTTGAATACGTTTGAGCACTGTTGAATATGTATGAGCACTGATGAATATGTTTGAGCGCTGTTGAATATGTTTAAGCACTGTTGAATATGTTTGAGCGCTGTTGAATACGTTTGAGCACTGTTGAATATGTATGAGCACTGTTGATTACGTTTGAGCACTGTAGAATACGTTTGAGCACGGTTGAATACGTATGAGCACTGTTGAATATGTTTGAGCATTGTTGAATACGTTTGAGCACTGTTGAATACGTTTGAGCACTGTTGAATATGTTTGAGCATTGTTAAATACGGTTGAGCACTGTTGAATATGTATGAGCAATGTTGAATATGCATGAGCACTGTTGAATACGTAGGAGCACTGTTGAATATGCATGAGCACTGTTGAATACGTAGGAGCACTGTTGAATATGTTTGAGCACGTTGAATATGTTGAGCACTGTTGAATATGTTTGAGCACTGTTGAATATGTTTGAGCACTGTTGAATATGTTTGAGCACGGTTGAATATGTTTGAGCACGGTTGAATATGTTTGAGCATTGTTGAATATGTTTGAGCATTGTTGAATATGTTTGAGCACTGTTGAATATGTTGGAGCACTGTTGAATATCTATGAGCACTGTTCAATATGTATGAGCACTGTTGAATATGTTTGAGCACTGTTGAATATGTTTGAGCACTGTTGAATATGTATGAGCACTGTTGAATATGTATGAGCACTGTTGAATATGCATGAGCACTGTTGAATACGTAGGAGCACTGTTGAATATGTTTGAGCACGTTGAATATGTTGAGCACTGTTGAATATGTTTGAGCATTGTTGAATATGTTTGAGCATTGTTGAATATGTTTGAGCACTGTTGAATATGTTTGAGCACTGTTGAATATCTATGAGTACTGTTGAATATGTATGAGCACTGTTGAATATGTTTGAGCACTGTTGAATATGTTTGAGCACTGTTGAATATGTATGAGCACTGTTGAATATGTATGAGCACTGTTGAATATGTTTGAGCACTGTTGAATATGTTTGAGCATTGTTGAAAATGTTTGAGCACGGTCGAATATGTTTGAGCACTGTTGAATACGTTTGAGCACTGTTGAATATGTATGAGCACTGTTGAATATGTATGAGCACTGTTGAATATGTTTGAGCACTGTTGAATATGTTTGAGCACTGTTGAATATGTTTGAGCACTGTTGAATATGTATGAGCACTATTGAATATGTTTGAGCACTGTTGAATATGTTTGAGCACTGTTGAATATGTATGAGCACTGTTGAGTATGTATGAGCACTGTTGAATACGTTTGAGCACGGTTGAATACGTTTGAGCACTGTTGAATACGTTTGGGCGCTGTTGAATATGTTTGAGCGCTGTTGAATATGTTTGAGCGCTGTTGAATATGTTTGAGCGCTGTTGAATATGTTTGAGCCTTGTCGAATATGTTTGAGAGCTGTTGAATATGTTTGAGCACTGGTGAATAAGTTTGAGCACGGTTGAATATGTTTGAGCACGGCTGAATATGTTTGAGCACTGTTGAATACGTTTGAGCACTGTTGAATACGTTTGAGCACTGTTGAATATGTATGAGCACTGTTGAATATGTATGAGCACTGTTGAATATGTTTGAGCACTGTTGAATATGTATGAGCATTTTTGAATATGTTTGAGCACTGTTGCATATGTTTGAACACTGTTGAATATGTATGAGCACTGTTGAATATGTATGAGCACTGTTGAATATGTTTGAGCACTGTTGAATATGTTTGAGCACTGTTGAATATGTTGGAGCATTGTTGAATATGTATGAGCACTGTTGAATATGTTTGAGCGCTGTTGAATATGTTTGAGCGTTGTTGAATATGTTTGAGCACTGTTGAATACGTTTGAGCACTGTTGAATACGTTTGAGCAGTGTTGAATACGCTGGAGCAAGGTTGAATATGTTTGAGCATTGTTGAATATGTTTGAGCATTGTTGAATACGTTTGAGCACTGTTGAATATGTTTGAGCATTGTTGAATATGTTTGAGCACTGTTGAATATGTTTGAGCACTGTTGAATATGTTTGAGCACGGTTGAATACGTATGAGCACTGTTGAATATGTTTGAGCATTGTTGAATACGTTTGAGCACTGTTGAATATGTTTGAGCACAGTTGAATACGTTTGAGCACTGTTGAATATGTATGATCATTGTTGAATATGTATGAGCATTGTTGAATATGTTTGAGCACGGTTGAATATGTATGAGGACCATTGAATACGTTTGAGCACGGTTGAATATGTATGAGGACCATTGAATATGTTTGAGCATTGCTGAATATGTTTGAGCACTGTTGAATATGTTTGAGCACTGTTGAATATGTATGAGCACCTTTGAATATGTTTGAGCACTGTTGAATATGTTTGAGCACTGTTGAATATGTTTGCGCACTGTTGAATATGTATGAGCACTGTTGAATATGTTTGAGCACTGTTGAATATGTTTGAGCGCTGTTGAATATGGTAAAGCACTGTTGAATACATTTGAGCACTCTTGAATACGTTTGAGCACTGTTGAATATGTATCAGCACTGTTGAATATTTTTGAGCACTGTTGAATATGTTTGAGCACTGTTGAATATGTATTAGCATTGATGAATGTGTTTGAGCACTGTTGAATATGTTTGAGCACTGTTCAATATGTTTGAGCATTGTTGAATATGTATGAGCATTTTTGAATATGTTTGATCACTGTTGAATACGAATGAGCATTGTTGAATCTGTTTGAGCATTGTTGAACATGTATGAGTACTGTTGAATATGTATGAGCACTGTTGAATATGTATGAGCACTGTTGGATATGTTTGAGCATTGTTGAATATTTCTGAGCATCGTTGAATATGTATGAGCACTGTTGAATATGTATGAGCACTGTTGAATATGTTTGAGCATTGTTGAATATGTTTGAGCATTGTTGAATATGTTTGAGCACTGTGAATACGTTTGACCACGGTTGAATATGTTTGAGCATTGTTGAATACGTTTGAGCACCGTTGAATACGTTTGAGCACTGTTGAATATGTATGAGCACTGTTGAATACGTTTGAGCACTGTAGAATACTTTTGAGCACGGTTGAATACGTATGAGCACTGTTGAATATGTATGAGCACTGTTGAATACGTTTGAGCATTGTTGAATACATTTGAGCATTGTTGAATATGCATGAGCACTGTTGACTACGTTTGAGCACTGTTGAATATGTATTAGCATTGTTGAATGTGTTTGAGCAGTGTTGAATGTGTTTGAGCACTGTTCAATATGTTTGAGCATTGTTGAATATGTATGAGCATTGTTGAATATGTTTGAACACTGTTGAATACGAATGAGCATTGTTGAATCTGTTTGAGCATTGTTGAATATGTTTGAGCACTGTTGAATATGTATGAGCACTGTAGAATATGTATGAGCATTGTTGAACATGTATGAGCACTGTTGAATATGTATGAGCATTGTTGAATAGGTTTGAGCATTGTTGAATATGTTTGTGCGCTGTTGAATATGTTTGAGCACTGTTGAATATGTTTGAGCACTGTGGAATATGTTTGAGCACTGTTGAATATGTATGAGCACTTTTGAATATGTTTGAATACTGTTGAATATGTATGAGCACTGTTGAATATGTTTGAGCACTGTTGAATATGTCTGAGCAATGTTGAATATGTATGAGCACTGTTCAATATGTATGAGCACTGTTGAATATGTTTGAACACTGTTGAATATGCATGAGCATTGTTGAATATGCATGAGCATTGTTGAATATGTTTGCACACCGTTGAATATGTATGAGCACTGTTGAATATGTTTGAGCATTGTTGAATATGTTTGAGCACTGTTGAATATGTATGAGCACTGTTGAATATGTATGAGCACTGTTAAATATGTATGAGCACTGTTGAATATGTTTGAAGACTGTTGAATATGTATGAGCACTGTTGAATATGTATGAGCACTGTTGAATATGTTTGAGCGTTGTTGAATACGTTTGAGCACTGTTGAATACGTTTGAGCACTGTTGAATATGTTTGAGCACTGTTGAATACGTATGAGCACGGTTGAATACGTATGAGCACTGTTGAATATGTATGAGCACTGTTGAATATGTTTGAGCATTGTTGAATATGTTTGAGCATTGTTGAATATGTTTGAGCACTGTTGAATACGTTTGAGCACTGTTGAATATGTATGAGCACTGTTGAATATGTTTGAGCGCTGTTGAATATATTTGAGCACTGTTGAATATGTTTGAGCATTGTTGAATACGTTTGAGCACTGTTGAATATGTTTGAGCACAGTTGAATACGTTTGAGCACTGTTGAATATGTATGATCATTGTTGAATATGTATGAGCATTGTTGAATATGTTTGAACACGGTTGAATATGTATGAGGACCATTGAATACGTTTGAGCACGGTTGAATATGTATGAGGACCATTGAATATGTTTGAGCATTGCTGAATATGTTTGAGCACTGTTGAATATGTTTGAGCACTGTTGAATATGTATGAGCACCTTTGAATATGTTTGAGCACTGTTGAATATGTTTGAGCACTGTTGAATATGTTTGCGCACTGTTGAATATGTATGAGCACTGTTGAATATGTTTGAGCACTGTTGAATATGTTTGAGCGCTGTTGAATATGGTAAAGCACTGTTGAATACATTTGAGCACTCTTGAATACGTTTGAGCACTGTTGAATATGTATCAGCACTGTTGAATATTTTTGAGCACTGTTGAATATGTTTGAGCACTGTTGAATATGTATTAGCATTGTTGAATGTGTTTGAGCACTGTTGAATATGTTTGAGCACTATTCAATATGTTTGAGCATTGTTGAATATGTATGAGCATTTTTGAATGTTTGAACACTGTTGAATACGAATGAGCATTGTTGAATCTGTTTGAGCATTGTTGAACATGTATGAGTACTGTTGAATATGTATGAGCACTGTTGAATATGTATGAGCACTGTTGGATATGTTTGAGCATTGTTGAATATTTCTGAGCATCGTTGAATATGTATGAGCACTGTTGAATATGTATGAGCACTGTTGAATATGTTTGAGCATTGTTGAATATGTTTGAGCATTGTTGAATATGTTTGAGCACTGTGAATACGTTTGACCACGGTTGAATATGTTTGAGCATTGTTGAATACGTTTGAGCACCGTTGAATACGTTTGAGCACTGTTGAATATGTATGAGCACTGTTGAATACGTTTGAGCACTGTAGAATACTTTTGAGCACGGTTGAATACGTATGAGCACTGTTGAATATGTATGAGCACTGTTGAATACGTTTGAGCATTGTTGAATACATTTGAGCATTGTTGAATATGCATGAGCACTGTTGACTACGTTTGAGCACTGTTGAATATGTATTAGCATTGTTGAATGTGTTTGAGCACTGTTGAATATGTTTGAGCACTGTTCAATATGTTTGAGCATTGTTGAATATGTATGAGCATTGTTGAATATGTTTGAACACTGTTGAATACGAATGAGCATTGTTGAATCTGTTTGAGCATTGTTGAATATGTTTGAGCACTGTTGAATATGTATGAGCACTGTAGAATATGTATGAGCATTGTTGAACATGTATGAGCACTGTTGAATATGTATGAGCATTGTTGAATAGGTTTGAGCATTGTTGAATATGTTTGTGCGCTGTTGAATATGTTTGAGCACTGTTGAATATGTTTGAGCACTGTTGAATATATTTGAGCACTGTTGAATATGTATGAGCACTTTTGAATATGTTTGAATACTGTTGAATATGTATGAGCACTGTTGAATATGTTTGAGCACTGTTGAATATGTCTGAGCAATGTTGAATATGTATGAGCACTGTTCAATATGTATGAGCACTGTTGAATATGTTTGAACACTGTTGAATATGCATGAGCATTGTTGAATATGCATGAGCATTGTTGAATATGTTTGCACACCGTTGAATATGTATGAGCACTGTTGAATATGTTTGAGCATTGTTGAATATGTTTGAGCACTGTTGAATATGTATGAGCACTGTTGAATATGTATGAGCACTGTTGAATATGTATGAGCACTGTTGAATATGTTTGAAGACTGTTGAATATGTATGAGCACTGTTGAATATGTATGAGCACTGTTGAATATGTTTGAGCGTTGTTGAATACGTTTGAGCACTGTTGAATACGTTTGAGCACTGTTGAATATGTTTGAGCACTGTTGAATACGTTTGAGCACTGTTGAATATGTTTGAGCACTGTTGAATACGTATGAGCACGGTTGAATACGTATGAGCACTGTTGAATATGTATGAGCACTGTTGAATATGTTTGAGCATTGTTGAATATGTTTGAGCATTGTTGAATATGTTTGAGCACTGTTGAATACGTTTGAGCACTGTTGAATATGTATGAGCACTGTTGAATATGTTTGAGCGCTGTTGAATATGTTTGAGCACTGTTGAATATGTTTGAGCGCTGTTGAATACGTTTGAGCACTGTTGAATATGTATGAGCACTGTTGATTACGTTTGAGCACTGTAGAATACGTTTGAGCACGGTTGAATACGTATGAGCACTGTTGAATATGTTTGAGCATTGTTGAATACGTTTGAGCACTGTTGAATATGTTTGAGCACTGTTGAATACGTTTGAGCACTGTTGAATATGTATGAGCACTTTTGAATATGTATGAGCACTGTTGAATATGTTTGAGCACTGTTGAATATGTTTGAGCACTGTTGAATATGTATTAGCATTGTTGAATGTGTTTGAGCACTGTTGAATATGTTTGATCACTGTTCAATATGTTTGAGCATTGTTGAATATGTATGAGCATTGTTGAATATGTTTGAACACTATTGAATACGAATGAGCATTGTTGAATATGTTTGAGCATTGTTGAACATGTATGAGCACTGTTGAATATGTATGAGCACTGTTGAATATGTATGAGCACTGTTGGATATGTTTGAGCATTGTTGAATATTTATGAGCATCGTTGAATATGTATTAGCACTGTTGAATATGTATGAGCACTGTTGAATACGTTTGTGCATTGTTGAATATGTATGAGCACTGCTGACTACGTTTGAGCATTGTTGAATATGTTTGAGCACTGTTGAATATGTATGAGCACTGTTGAATATGTTTGAGCACTGTTGAATATGTTTGAGCACTGTTGAATATGTATGAGCACTATTGAATATGTTTGAGCACTGTTGAATATGTTTGAGCACTGTTGAATATGTATGAGCACTGTTGAGTATGTATGAGCACTGTTGAATACGTTTGAGCACGGTTGAATACGTTTGAGCACTGTTGAATACGTTTGGGCGCTGTTGAATATGTTTGAGCGCTGTTGAATATGTTTCAGCGCTGTTGAATATGTTTGAGCGCTGTTGAATATGTTTGAGCCTTGTCGAATATGTTTGAGAGCTGTTGAATATGTTTGAGCACTGTTGAATAAGTTTGAGCACGGTTGAATATGTTTGAGCACTGTTGAATATGTATGAGCACTGTTGAATATGTATGAGCACTGTTGAATATGTTTGAGCACTGTTGAATATGTATGAGCATTTTTGAATATGTTTGAGCACTGTTGCATATGTTTGAACACTGTTGAATATGTATGAGCACTGTTGAATATGTATGAGCACTGTTGAATATGTTTGAGCACTGTTGAATATGTTTGAGCACTGTTGAATATGTTGGAGCATTGTTGAATATGTATGAGCACTGTTGAATATGTATGAGCACTGTTGAATATGTTTGAGCATTGTTGAATATGTTTGAGCAATGTTGAATATGTTTGAGCACTGTTGAATATGTTTGAGCACCGTTGAATATGTTTGAGCACTGTTGAATATGTTTGAGCGCTGTTGAATATGTTTGAGCGTTGTTGAATATGTTTGAGCACTGTTGAATACGTTTGAGCACTGTTGAATACGTTTGAGCACTGTTGAATATGTTTGAGCATTGTTGAATACGTTTGAGCACTGTTGAATATGTTTGAGCATTGTTGAATCTGTTTGATCACTGTTGAATATGTTTGAGCATTGTTGAATATGTATGAGCACTGTTGAATATATATGAGCATTGTTGAATATGTTTGAGCTTTTTTGAATATGTATGAGCACTGTTGAATATGTATGATCATTGTTGAATATGTATGAGCATTGTTGAATATGTTTGAGCACGGTTGAATATGTATGAGGACCATTGAATACGTTTGAGCACGGTTGAATATGTATGAGGACCATTGAATATGTTTGAGCATTGCTGAATATGTTTGAGCACTGTTGAATATGTTTGAGCACTGTTGAATATGTATGAGCACCTTTGAATATGTTTGAGCACTGTTGAATATGTTTGAGCACTGTTGAATATGTTTGCGCACTGTTGAATATGTATGAGCACTGTTGAATATGTTTGAGCACTGTTGAATATGTTTGAGCGCTGTTGAATATGGTAAAGCACTGTTGAATACATTTGAGCACTCTTGAATACGTTTGAGCACTGTTGAATATGTATGAGCACTGTTGAATAAGTTTGAGCACTGTTGAATATGTTTGAGCACTGTTGAATATGTATTAGCATTGTTGAATGTGTTTGAGCACTGTTGAATATGTTTGAGCACTGTTCAATATGTTTGAGCATTGCTGAATATGTATGAGCATTGTTGAATATGTTTGAACACTGTTGAATACGAATGAGCATTGTTGAATCTGTTTGAGCATTGTTGAACATGTATGAGTACTGTTGAATATGTATGAGCACTGTTGAATATGTATGAGCACTGTTGAATATGTATGAGCACTGTTGAATATGTTTGAGCATTGTTGAATATGTTTGAGCATTGTTGAATATGTTTGAGCATTGTTGAATATGTTTGAGCACTGTGAATACGTTTGAGCACGGTTGAATATGTTTGAGCATTGTTGAATACGTTTGAGCACTGTTGAATACGTTTGAGCACTGTTGAATATGTATGCGCACTGTTGAATACGTTTGAGCACTGTAGAATACGTTTGAGCACGGTTGAATACGTATGAGCACTGTTGAATATGTATGAGCACTGTTGAATACGTTTGAGCATTGTTGAATACGTTTGAGCATTGTTGAATATGTATGAGCACTGTTGACTACGTTTGAGCATTGTTGAATATGTTTGAGCACTGTTGAATATGTATGAGCACTGTTGAATATGTTTGAGCTCTGTTTAATATGTTTGAGCACTGTTGAATATGTTTGAGCACTGTTGAATATGTATGAGCACTATTGAATATGTTTGAGCACTGTTGAATATGTTTGAGCACTGCTGAATATGTATGAGCACTGTTGAGTATGTATGAGCACTGTTGAATACGTTTGAGCACGGTTGAATACGTTTGAGCACTGTTGAATACGTTTGGGCGCTGTTGAATATGTTTGAGCGCTGTTGAATATGTTTGAGCGCTGTTGAATATGTTTGAGCGCTGTTGAATATGTTTGAGCCTTGTCGAATATGTTTGAGAGCTGTTGAATATGTTTGAGCACTGTTGAATAAGTTTGAGCACGGTTGAATATGTTTGAGCACGGTTGAATATGTTTGAGCACTGTTGAATACGTTTGAGCACGGTTGAATACGTTTGAGCACTGTTGAATATGTATGAGCACAGTTGAATATGTATGAGCATTGTTGAATATGTATGAGCACTGCTGACTACGTTTGAGCATTGTTGAATATGTTTGAGCACTGTTGAATATGTATGAGCACTGTAGAATATGTATGAGCATTGTTGAACATGTATGAGCACTGTTGAATATGTATGAGCATTGTTGAATAGGTTTGAGCATTGTTGAATATGTTTGTGCGCTGTTGAATATGTTTGAGCACTGTTGAATATGTCTGAGCACTGTTGAATATGTTTGAGCACTGTTGAATATGTATGAGCACTGTTGAATATGTTTGAGCACTGTTGAATATGTCTGAGCAATGTTGAATATGTATGAGCACTGTTGAATATGTATGAGCACTGTTGAATATGTTTGAACACTGTTGAATATGCATGAGCATTGTTGAATATGCATGAGCATTGTTGAATATGTTTGCACACCGTTAAATATGTATGAGCACTGTTGAATATGTTTGAGCATTGTTGAATATGTTTGAGCACTGTTGAATATGTATGAGCACGGTTGAATATGTATGAGCACTGTTGAATATGTATGAGCACTGTTGAATATGTTTGAAGACTGTTGAATATGTATGAGCACTGTTGAATATGTATGAGCACTGTTGAATATGTTTGAGCGTTGTTGAATACGTTTGAGCACTGTTGAATACGTTTGAGCACTGTTGAATATGTTTGAGCACTGTTGAATACGTATGAGCACGGTTGAATACGTATGAGCACTGTTGAATATGTATGAGCACTGTTGAATATGTTTGAGCATTGTTGAATATGTTTGAGCATTGTTGAATATGTTTGAGCACTGTTGAATACGTTTGAGCACTGTTGAATATGTATGAGCACTGTTGAATATGTTTGAGCGCTGTTGAATATGTTTGAGCACTGTTGAATATATTTGAGCGCTGTTGAATACGTTTGAGCACTGTTGAATATGTATGAGCACTGTTGATTACGTTTGAGCACTGTAGAATACGTTTGAGCACGGTTGAATACGTATGAGCACTGTTGAATATGTTTGAGCATTGTTGAATACGTTTGAGCACTGTTGAATATGTATGAGCACTGTTGGATATGTTTGAGCATTGTTGAATATTTCTGAGCATCGTTGAATATGTATGAGCACTGTTGAATATGTATGAGCACTGTTGAATATGTTTGAGCATTGTTGAATATGTTTGAGCAATGTTGAATATGTTTGAACACTGTTGAATATGTATGAGCACTGTTGAATATGTATGAGCACTGTTGAATATGTTTGAGCACTGTTGAATATGTTTGAGCACTGTTGAATATGTTTGAGCACTGTTGAATATGTTGGAGCATTGTTGAATATGTATGAGCACTGTTGAATATGTATGAGCACTGTTGAATATGTTTGAGCACTGTTGAATATGTTTGAGCACGGTTGAATATGTTTGAGCACTGTTGAATATGTTTGAGCGCTGTTGAATATGTTTGAGCGTTGTTGAATATGTTTGAGCACTGTTGAATACGTTTGAGCATTGTTGAATATGTTTGAGCACTGTTGAATATGTTTGAGCACTGTTGAATATGTTTGAGCACGATTGAATATGTTTGAGCATTGTTGAATATGTTTGAGCACTGTTGAATACGTTTGAGCACTGTTGAATATGTTTGAGCATTGTTGAATATGTTTGAGCACTGTTGAATATGTTTGAGCACTGTTGAATATGTTTGAGCACGGTTGAATACGTATGAGCACTGTTGAATATGTTTGAGCATTGTTGAATACGTTTGAGCACTGTTGAATCTGTTTGAGCACAGTTGAATACGTTTGAGCACTGTTGAATATGTATGATCATTGTTGAATATGTATGAGCATTGTTGAATATGTTTGAGCACGGTTGAATATGTATGAGGACCATTGAATACGTTTGAGCACGGTTGAATATGTATGAGGACCATTGAATATGTTTGAGCATTGCTGAATATGTTTGAGCACTGTTGAATATGTTTGAGCACTGTTGAATATGTATGAGCACCTTTGAATATGTTTGAGCACTGTTGAATATGTTTGAGCACTGTTGAATATGTTTGCGCACTGTTGAATATGTATGAGCACTGTTGAATATGTTTGAGCACTGTTGAATATGTTTGAGCGCTGTTGAATACGGTAAAGCACTGTTGAATACATTTGAGCACTCTTGAATACGTTTGAGCACTGTTGAATATGTATCAGCACTGTTGAATATTTTTGAGCACTGTTGAATATGTTTGAGCACTGTTGAATATGTATTAGCATTGTTGAATGTGTTTGAGCACTGTTGAATATGTTTGAGCACTGTTCAATATGTTTGAGCATTGTTGAATATGTATGAGCATTTTTGAATATGTTTGAACACTGTTGAATACGAATGAGCATTGTTGAATCTGTTTGAGCATTGTTGAACATGTATGAGTACTGTTGAATATGTATGAGCACTGTTGAATATGTATGAGCACTGTTGGATATGTTTGAGCATTGTTGAATATTTCTGAGCATCGTTGAATATGTATGAGCACTGTTGAATATGTATGAGCACTGTTGAATATGTTTGAGCATTGTTGATTATGTTTGAGCATTGTTGAATATGTTTGAGCACTGTGAATACGTTTGACCACGGTTGAATATGTTTGAGCATTGTTGAATACGTTTGAGCACCGTTGAATACGTTTGAGCACTGTTGAATATGTATGAGCACTGTTGAATACGTTTGAGCACTGTAGAATACTTTTGAGCACGGTTGAATACGTATGAGCACTGTTGAATATGTATGAGCACTGTTGAATACGTTTGAGCATTGTTGAATACATTTGAGCATTGTTGAATATGCATGAGCACTGTTGACTACGTTTGAGCACTGTTGAATATGTATTAGCATTGTTGAATGTGTTTGAGCACTGTTGAATATGTTTGAGCACTGTTCAATATGTTTGAGCATTGTTGAATATGTATGAGCATTGTTGAATATGTTTGAACACTGTTGAATACGAATGAGCATTGTTGAATCTGTTTGAGCATTGTTGAATATGTTTGAGCACTGTTGAATATGTATGAGCACTGTAGAATATGTATGAGCATTGTTGAACATGTATGAGCACTGTTGAATATGTATGAGCATTGTTGAATAGGTTTGAGCATTGTTGAATATGTTTGTGCGCTGTTGAATATGTTTGAGCACTGTTGAATATGTTTGATCACTGTTGAATATGTTTGAGCACTGTTGAATATGTATGAGCACTTTTGAATATGTTTGAATACTGTTGAATATGTATGAGCACTGTTGAATATGTTTGAGCACTGTTGAATATGTCTGAGCAATGTTGAATATGTATGAGCACTGTTCAATATGTATGAGCACTGTTGAATATGTTTGAACACTGTTGAATATGCATGAGCATTGTTGAATATGCATGAGCATTGTTGAATATGTTTGCACACCGTTGAATATGTATGAGCACTGTTGAATATGTTTGAGCATTGTTGAATATGTTTGAGCACTGTTGAATATGTATGAGCACTGTTGAATATGTATGAGCACTGTTGAATATGTATGAGCACTGTTGAATATGTTTGAAGACTGTTGAATATGTATGAGCACTGTTGAATATGTATGAGCACTGTTGAATATGTTTGAGCGTTGTTGAATACGTTTGAGCACTGTTGAATACGTTTGAGCACTGTTGAATATGTTTGAGCACTGTTGAATACGTATGAGCACGGTTGAATACGTATGAGCACTGTTGAATATGTATGAGCACTGTTGAATATGTTTGAGCATTGTTGAATATGTTTGAGCATTGTTGAATATGTTTGAGCACTGTTGAATACGTTTGAGCACTGTTGAATATGTATGAGCACTGTTGAATATGTTTGAGCGCTGTTGAATATGTTTGAGCACTGTTGAATATGTTTGAGCGCTGTTGAATACGTTTGAGCACTGTTGAATATGTATGAGCACTGTTGATTACGTTTGAGCACTGTAGAATACGTTTGAGCACGGTTGAATACGTATGAGCACTGTTGAATATGTTTGAGCATTGTTGAATACGTTTGAGCACTGTTGAATATGTTTGAGCACTGTTGAATACGTTTGAGCACTGTTGAATATGTATGAGCACTTTTGAATATGTATGAGCACTGTTGAATATGTTTGAGCACTGTTGAATATGTTTGAGCACTGTTGAATATGTATTAGCATTGTTGAATGTGTTTGAGCACTGTTGAATATGTTTGATCACTGTTCAATATGTTTGAGCATTGTTGAATATGTATGAGCATTGTTGAATATGTTTGAACACTATTGAATACGAATGAGCATTGTTGAATATGTTTGAGCATTGTTGAACATGTATGGGCACTGTTGAATATGTATGAGCACTGTTGAATATGTATGAGCACTGTTGGATATGTTTGAGCATTGTTGAATATTTATGAGCATCGTTGAATATGTATGAGCACTGTTGAATATGTATGAGCACTGTTGAATACGTTTGAGCATTGTTGAATATGTATGAGCACTGCTGACTACGTTTGAGCATTGTTGAATATGTTTGAGCACTGTTGAATATGTATGAGCACTGTTGAATATGTTTGAGCACTGTTGAATATGTTTGAGCACTGTTGAATATGTATGAGCACTATTGAATATGTTTGAGCACTGTTGAATATGTTTGAGCACTGTTGAATATGTATGAGCACTGTTGAGTATGTATGAGCACTGTTGAATACGTTTGAGCACGGTTGAATACGTTTGAGCACTGTTGAATACGTTTGGGCGCTGTTGAATATGTTTGAGCGCTGTTGAATATGTTTCAGCGCTGTTGAATATGTTTGAGCGCTGTTGAATATGTTTGAGCCTTGTCGAATATGTTTGAGAGCTGTTGAATATGTTTGAGCACTGTTGAATATGTTTGAGCACGGTTGAATATGTTTGAGCACTGTTGAATATGTATGAGCACTGTTGAATATGTATGAGCACTGTTGAATATGTTTGAGCACTGTTGAATATGTATGAGCATTTTTGAATATGTTTGAGCACTGTTGCATATGTTTGAACACTGTTGAATATGTATGAGCACTGTTGAATATGTATGAGCACTGTTGAATATGTTTGAGCACTGTTGAATATGTTTGAGCACTGTTGAATATGTTGGAGCATTGTTGAATATGTATGAGCACTGTTGAATATGTATGAGCACTGTTGAATATGTTTGAGCATTGTTGAATATGTTTGAGCAATGTTGAATATGTTTGAGCACTGTTGAATATGTTTGAGCACCGTTGAATATGTTTGAGCACTGTTGAATATGTTTGAGCGCTGTTGAATATGTTTGAGCGTTGTTGAATATGTTTGAGCACTGTTGAATACGTTTGAGCACTGTTGAATACGTTTGAGCACTGTTGAATACGTTTGAGCACTGGTGAATATGTTTGAGCATTGTTGAATACGTTTGAGCACTGTTGAATATGTTTGAGCATTGTTGAATCTGTTTGATCACTGTTGAATATGTTTGAGCACTGTTGAATATGTTTGAGCACTGTTGAATATGTTTGAGCATTGTTGAATATGTATGAGCACTGTTGAATATATATGAGCATTGTTGAATATGTTTGAGCTTTTTTGAATATGTATGAGCACTGTTGAATATGTATGATCATTGTTGAATATGTATGAGCATTGTTGAATATGTTTGAGCACGGTTGAATATGTATGAGGACCATTGAATACGTTTGAGCACGGTTGAATATGTATGAGGACCATTGAATATGTTTGAGCATTGCTGAATATGTTTGAGCACTGTTGAATATGTTTGAGCACTGTTGAATATGTATGAGCACCTTTGAATATGTTTGAGCACTGTTGAATATGTTTGAGCACTGTTGAATATGTTTGCGCACTGTTGAATATGTATGAGCACTGTTGAATATGTTTGAGCACTGTTGAATATGTTTGAGCGCTGTTGAATATGGTAAAGCACTGTTGAATACATTTGAGCACTCTTGAATACGTTTGAGCACTGTTGAATATGTATGAGCACTGTTGAATATGTTTGAGCACTGTTGAATATGTTTGAGCACTGTTGAATATGTATTAGCATTGTTGAATGTGTTTGAGCACTGTTGAATATGTTTGAGCACTGTTCAATATGTTTGAGCATTGTTGAATATGTATGAGCATTGTTGAATATGTTTGAACACTGTTGAATACGAATGAGCATTGTTGAATCTGTTTGAGCATTGTTGAACATGTATGAGTACTGTTGAATATGTATGAGCACTGTTGAATATGTATGAGCACTGTTGAATATGAATGAGCACTGTTGAATATGTTTGAGCATTGTTGAATATGTTTGAGCATTGTTGAATATGTTTGAGCATTGTTGAATATGTTTGAGCACTGTGAATACGTTTGAGCACGGTTGAATATGTTTGAGCATTGTTGAATACGTTTGAGCACTGTTGAATACGTTTGAGCACTGTTGAATATGTATGAGCACTGTTGAATACGTTTGAGCACTGTAGAATACGTTTGAGCACGGTTGAATACGTATGAGCACTGTTGAATATGTATGAGCACTGTTGAATACGTTTGAGCATTGTTGAATACGTTTGAGCATTGTTGAATATGTATGAGCACTGTTGACTACGTTTGAGCATTGTTGAATATGTTTGAGCACTGTTGAATATGTATGAGCACTGTTGAATATGTTTGAGCACTGTTTAATATGTTTGAGCACTGTTGAATATGTTTGAGCACTGTTGAATATGTATGAGCACTATTGAATATGTTTGAGCACTGTTGAATATGTTTGAGCACTGTTGAATATGTATGAGCACTGTTGAGTATGTATGAGCACTGTTGAATACGTTTGAGCACGGTTGAATACGTTTGAGCACTGTTGAATACGTTTGGGCGCTGTTGAATATGTTTGAGCGCTGTTGAATATGTTTGAGCGCTGTTGAATATGTTTGAGCGCTGTTGAATATGTTTGAGCCTTGTCGAATATGTTTGAGAGCTGTTGAATATGTTTGAGCACTGTTGAATAAGTTTGAGCACGGTTGAATATGTTTGAGCACGGTTGAATATGTTTGAGCACTGTTGAATACGTTTGAGCACTGTTGAATAAGTTTGAGCACTGTTCAATATGTATGAGCACTGTTGAATATGTATGAGCACTGTTGAATATGTTTGAGCACTGTTGAATATGTATGAGTATTTTTGAATATGGTTGAGCACTGTTGCATATGTTTGAACACTGTTGAATATGTATGAGCACTGTTGAATATGTATGAGCATTGTTGAATATGTTTGAGCACTGTTGAATATGTTGGAGCACTGTTGAATATGTTGGAGCATTGTTGAATATGTATGAGCATTGTTGAATATGTTTGAGCACTGTTGAATATGTTGGAGCACTGTTGAATATGTTGGAGCATTGTTGAATATGTATGAGCACTGTTGAATATGTATGAGCACTGTTGAATATGTTTGAGCATTGTTGAATATGTTTGAGCAATGTTGAATATGTTTGAGCACTGTTGAATATGTTTGAGCACGGTTGAATATGTTTGAGCACTGTTGAATATGTTTGAGCGCTGTTGAATATGTTTGAGCGTTGTTGAATATGTTTGAGCACTGTTGAATACGTTTGAGAACTGTTGAATACGTTTGAGCAGTGTTGAATACGCTGGAGCAAGGTTGAATATGTTTGAGCATTGTTGAATATGTTTGAGCATTGTTGAATACGTTTGAGCACTGTTGAATATGTTTGAGCACTGTTGAATATGTTGGAGCACTGTTGAATATATATGAGCATTGTTGAATAAGTTTGAGCTTTGTTGAATATGTATGAGCACTGTTGAATATGTATGATCATTGTTGAATATGTATGAGCATTGTTGAATATGTTTGAGCACGGTTGAATATGTATGAGGACCATTGAATACGTTTGAGCACGGTTGAATATGTATGAGGACCATTGAATATGTTTGAGCATTGCTGAATATGTTTGAGCACTGTTGAATATGTATGAGCACCTTTGAATATGTTTGAGCACTGTTGAATATGTTTGAGCACTGTTGAATATGTATGAGCACCTTTGAATATGTTTGAGGACTGTTGAATATGTTTGAGCACTGTTGAATATGTTTGCGCACTGTTGAATATGTATGAGCACTGTTGAATATGTTTGAGCACTGTTGAATATGTTTGAGCGCTGTTGAATATGGTAAAGCACTGTTGAATACATTTGAGCACTCTTGAATACGTTTGAGCACTGTTGAATATGTATGAGCACTGTTGAATATGTTTGAGCACTGTTGAATATGTTTGAGCACTGTTGAATATGTATTAGCATTGTTGAATGTGTTTGAGCACTGTTGAATATGTTTGAGCACTGTTCAATATGTTTGAGCATTGTTGAATATGTATGAGCATTGTTGAATATGTTTGAACACTGTTGAATACGAATGAGCATTGTTGAATCTGTTTGAGCATTGTTGAACATGTATGAGTACTGTTGAATATGTATGAGCACTGTTGAATATGTATGAGCACTGTTGGATATGTTTGAGCATTGTTGAATATTTCTGAGCATCGTTGAATATGTATGAGCACTGTTGAATATGTATGAGCACTGTTGAATATGTTTGAGCATTGTTGAATACGTTTGAGCATTGTTGAATGTGTTTGAGCACTGTCAATACGTTTGACCACGGTTGAATATGTTTGAGCATTGTTGAATACGTTTGAGCACTGTTGAATACGTTTGAGCACTGTTGAATATGTATGAGCACTGTTGAATACGTTTGAGCACTGTAGAATACGTTTGAGCACGGTTGAATACGTATGAGCACTGTTGAATATGTATGAGCACTGTTGAATAGGTTTGAGCATTGTCGAATACGTTTGAGCATTGTTGAATATGTATGAGCACTGTTGACTACGTTTGAGCATTGTTGAATATGTTTGAGCACTGTTGAATATGTATGAGCACTGTAGAATATGTATGAGCATTGTTGAACATGTATGAGCACTGTTGAATATGTATGAGCATTGTTGAATAGGTTTGAGCATTGTTGAATATGTTTGTGCGCTGTTGAATATGTTTGAGCACTGTTGAATATGTTTGAGCACTGTTGAATATGTTTGAGCACTGTTGAATATGTATGAGCACTGTTGAATATGTTTGAGCACTGTTGAATATGTCTGAGCAATGTTGAATATGTATGAGCACTGTTGAATATGTATGAGCACTGTTGAATATGTTTGAACACTGTTGAATATGCATGAGCATTGTTGAATATGCATGAGCATTGTTGAATATGTTTGCACACCGTTGAATATGTATGAGCACTGTTGAATATGTTTGAGCATTGTTGAATATGTTTGAGCACTGTTGAATATGTATGAGCACGGTTGAATATGTATGAGCACTGTTGAATATGTATGAGCACTGTTGAATATGTTTGAAGACTGTTGAATATGTATGAGCACTGTTGAATATGTATGAGCACTGTTGAATATGTTTGAGCGTTGTTGAATACGTTTGAGCACTGTTGAATACGTTTGAGCACTGTTGAATATGTTTGAGCACTGTTGAATACGTATGAGCACGGTTGAATACGTATGAGCACTGTTGAATATGTATGAGCACTGTTGAATATGTTTGAGCATTGTTGAATATGTTTGAGCATTGTTGAATATGTTTGAGCACTGTTGAATACGTTTGAGCACTGTTGAATATGTATGAGCACTGTTGAATATGTTTGAGCGCTGTTGAATATGTTTGAGCACTGCTGAATATGTTTGAGCGCTGTTGAATACGTTTGAGCACTGTTGAATATGTATGAGCACTGTTGATTACGTTTGAGCACTGTAGAATACGTTTGAGCACGGTTGAATACGTATGAGCACTGTTGAATATGTTTGAGCATTGTTGAATACGTTTGAGCACTGTTGAATATGTATGAGCACTGTTGGATATGTTTGAGCATTGTTGAATATTTCTGAGCATCGTTGAATATGTATGAGCACTGTTGAATATGTATGAGCACTGTTGAATATGTTTGAGCATTGTTGAATATGTTTGAGCATTGTTGAATATGTTTGAGCACTGTGAATACGTTTGACCACGGTTGAATATGTTTGAGCATTGTTGAATACGTTTGAGCACTGTTGAATACGTTTGAGCACTGTTGAATATGTATGAGCACTGTTGAATACGTTTGAGCACTGTAGAATACGTTTGAGCACGGTTGAATACGTATGAGCACTGTTGAATATGTATGAGCACTGTTGAATACGTTTGAGCATTGTTGAATACGTTTGAGCATTGTTGAATATGTATGAGCACTGTTGACTACGTTTGAGCATTGTTGAATATGTTTGAGCACTGTTGAATATGTATGAGCACTGTAGAATATGTATGAGCATTGTTGAACATGTATGAGCACTGTTGAATATGTATGAGCATTGTTGAATAGGTTTGAGCATTGTTGAATATGTTTGTGCGCTGTTGAATATGTTTGAGCACTGTTGAATATGTTTGAGCACTGTTGAATATGTATGAGCACTTTTGAATATGTTTGAATACTGTTGAATATGTATGAGCACTGTTGAATATGTTTGAGCACTGTTGAATATGTCTGAGCAATGTTGAATATGTATGAGCACTGTTGAATATGTATGAGCACTGTTGAATATGTTTGAACACTGTTGAATATGCATGAGCATTGTTGAATATGCATGAGCATTGTTGAATATGTTTGCACACCGTTGAATATGTATGAGCACTGTTGAATATGTTTGAGCATTGTTGAATATGTTTGAGCACTGTTGAATATGTATGAGCACGGTTGAATATGTATGAGCACTGTTGAATATGTATGAGCACTGTTGAATATGTTTGAAGACTGTTGAATATGTATGAGCACTGTTGAATATGTATGAGCACTGTTGAATATGTTTGAGCGTTGTTGAATACGTTTCAGCACTGTTGAATACGTTTGAGCACTGTTGAATATGATTGAGCACTGTTGAATACGTATGAGCTCGGTTGAATACGTATGAGCACTGTTGAATATGTATGAGCACTGTTGAATATGTTTGAGCATTGTTGAATACGTTTGAGCATTGTTGAATATGTATGAGCACTGTTGACTACGTTTGAGCATTGTTGAATATGTTTGAGCACTGTTGAATATGTATGAGCACTGTTGAATATGTTTGAGCACTGTTGAATATGTTTGAGCACTGTTGAATATGTTTGAGCACTGTTGAATATGTATGAGCACTATTGAATATGTTTGAGCACTGTTGAATATGTTTGAGCACTGTTGAATATGTATGAGCACTGTTGAGTATGTATGAGCACTGTTGAATACGTTTGAGCACGGTTGAATACGTTTGAGCGCTGTTGAATACGTTTGGGCGCTGTTGAATATGTTTGAGCGCTGTTGAATATGTTTGAGCGCTGTTGAATATGTTTGAGCGCTGTTGAATATGTTTGAGCCTTGTCGAATATGTTTGAGAGCTGTTGAATATGTTTGAGCACTGTTGAATAGGTTTGAGCACGGTTGAATATGTTTGAGCACGGTTGAATATGTTTGAGCACTGTTGAATACGTTTGAGCACTGTTGAATACGTTTGAGCACTGTTGAATATGTATGAGCACTGTTGAATATGTATGAGCACTGTTGAATATGTTTGAGCACTGTTGAATATGTATGAGCATTTTTGAATATGTTTGAGCACTGTTGCATATGTTTGAACACTGTTGAATATGTATGAGCACTGTTGAATATGTATGAGCACTGTTGAATATGTTTGAGCACTGTTGAATATGTTTGAGCACTGTTGAATATGTTGGAGCATTGTTGAATATGTATGAGCACTGTTGAATATGTATGAGCACTGTTGAATATGTTTGAGCATTGTTGAATATGTTTGAGCAATGTTGAATATGTTTGAGCACTGTTGAATATGTTTGAGCACGGTTGAATATGTTTGAGCACTGTTGAATATGTTTGAGCGCTGTTGAATATGTTTGAGCGTTGTTGAATATGTTTGAGCATTGTTGAATATGTTTGAGCATTGTTGAATACGTTTGAGCACTGTTGAATATGTTTGAGCATTGTTGAATATGTTTGATCACTGTTGAATATGTTTGAGCACTGTTGAATATGTTGGAGCACTGTTAATATGTTTGAGCATTGTTGAATATGTATGAGCACTGTTGAATATATATGAGCATTGTTGAATATGTTTGAGCTTTGTTGAATATGTATGAGCACTGTTGAATATGTATGAGGACCATTGAATACGTTTGAGCACGGTTGAATATGTATGAGGACCATTGAATATGTTTGAGCATTGCTGAATATGTTTGAGCACTGTTGAATATGTTTGAGCACTGTTGAATATGTATGAGCACCTTTGAATATGTTTGAGCACTGTTGAATATGTTTGAGCACTGTTGAATATGTTTGCGCACTGTTGAATATGTATGAGCACTGTTGAATATGTTTGAGCACTGTTGAATATGTTTGAGCGCTGTTGAATATGGTAAAGCACTGTTGAATACATTTGAGCACTCTTGAATACGTTTGAGCACTGTTGAATACGTATGAGCACTGTTGAATATGTTTGAGCACTGTTGAATATGTTTGAGCACTGTTGAATATGTATTAGCATTGTTGAATGTGTTTGAGCACTGTTGAATATGTTTGAGCACTGTTCAATATGTTTGAGCATTGTTGAATATGTATGAGCATTGTTGAATATGTTTGAACACTGTTGAATACGAATGAGCATTGTTGAATCTGTTTGAGCATTGTTGAACATGTATGAGTACTGTTGAATATGTATGAGCACTGTTGAATATGTATGAGCACTGTTGGATATGTTTGAGCATTGTTGAATATTTCTGAGCATCGTTGAATATGTATGAGCACTGTTGAATATGTATGAGCACTGTTGAATATGTTTGAGCATTGTTGAATATGTTTGAGCATTGTTGAATATGTTTGAGCACTGTGAATACGTTTGACCACGGTTGAATATGTTTGAGCATTGTTGAATACGTTTGAGCACTGTTGAATACGTTTGAGCACTGTTGAATATGTATGAGCACTGTTGAATACGTTTGAGCACTGTAGAATACGTTTGAGCACGGTTGAATACGTATGAGCACTGTTGAATATGTATGAGCACTGTTGAATACGTTTGAGCATTGTTGAATACGTTTGAGCATTGTTGAATATGTATGAGCACTGTTGACTACGTTTGAGCATTGTTGAATATGTTTGAGCACTGTTGAATATGTATGAGCACTGCAGAATATGTATGAGCATTGTTGAACATGTATGAGCACTGTTGAATATGTATGAGCATTGTTGAATAGGTTTGAGCATTGTTGAATATGTTTGTGCGCTGTTGAATATGTTTGAGCACTGTTGAATATGTTTGAGCACTGTTGAATATGTTTGAGCACTGTTGAATATGTATGAGCACTTTTGAATATGTTTGAATACTGTTGAATATGTATGAGCACTGTTGAATATGTTTGAGCACTGTTGACTATGTCTGAGCAATGTTGAATATGTATGAGCACTCTTGAATATGTATGAGCACTGTTGAATATGTTTGAACACTGTTGAATATGCATGAGCATTGTTGAATATGCATGAGCATTGTTGAATATGTTTGCACACCGTTGAATATGTATGAGCACTGTTGAATATGTTTGAGCATTGTTGAATATGTTTGAGCACTGTTGAATATGTATGAGCACGGTTGAATATGTATGAGCACTGTTGAATATGTATGAGCACTGTTGAATATGTTTGAAGACTGTTGAATATGTATGAGCACTGTTGACTATGTATGAGCACTGTTGAATATGTTTGAGCGTTGTTGAATACGTTTGAGCACTGTTGAATACGTTTGAGCACTGTTGAATATGTTTGAGCACTGTTGAATACGTATGAGCACGGTTGAATACGTATGAGCACTGTTGAATATGTATGAGCACTGTTGAATATGTTTGAGCATTGTTGAATATGTTTGAGCATTGTTAAATATGTTTGAGCACTGTTGAATACGTTTGAGCACTGTTGAATATGTTTGAGCGCTGTTGAATATGTTTGAGCACTGTTGAATATGTTTGAGCGCTGTTGAATACGTTTGAGCACTGTTGAATATGTTTGAGCATTGTTGAATATGTATGAGCACTGTTGATTACGTTTGAGCACTGTAGAATACGTTTGAGCACGGTTGAATACGTATGAGCACTGTTGAATATGTTTGAGCATTGTTGAATACGTTTGAGCACTGTTGAATATGTTTGAGCACTGTTGAATACGTTTGAGCACTGTTGAATATGTATGAGCACTGTTGGATATGTTTGAGCATTGTTGAATATTTCTGAGCATCGTTGAATATGTACGAGCACTGTTGAATATGTATGAGCACTGTTGAATATGTTTGAGCATTGTTGAATATGTTTGAGCATTGTTGAATATGTTTGAGCACTGTGAATACGTTTGACCACGGTTGAATATGTTTGAGCATTGTTGAATACGTTTGAGCACTGTTGAATACGTTTGAGCACTGTTGAATATGTATGAGCACTGTTGAATACGTTTGAGCACTGTTGAATATGTTTGAGCACTGTTGAATACGTTTGAGCACGGTTGAATATGTATGAGCACTGTTGAATATGTATGAGCACTGTTGAATATGTTTGAGCACTGTTGAATATGTTTGAGCACTGTTGAATATGTATTAGCATTGTTGGATGTGTTTGAGCACTGTTGAATATGTTTGATCACTGTTTAATATGTTTGAGCATTGTTGAATATGTATGAGCATTGTTGAATATGTTTGAACACTATTGAATACGAATGAGCATTGTTGAATATGTTTGAGCATTGTTGAACATGTTTGAGCACTGTTGAATATGTATGAGCACTGTTGAATATGTATGAGCACTGTTGGATATGTTTGAGCATTGTTGAATATTTTTGAGCATCGTTGAATATGTATCAGCACTGTTGAATATGTATGAGCACTGTTGAATATGTTTGAGCACTGTTGAATATGTTTGAGCACTGTTGAATATGTATTAGCATTGTTGGATGTGTTTGAGCACTGTTGAATATGTTTGAGCATTGTTGAATATGTTTGAGCACTGTGAATACGTTTGAGCACGGTTGAATATGTTTGAGCATTGTTGAATACGTTTGAGCACTGTTGAATACGTTTGAGCACTGTTGAATATGTATGAGCACTGTTGAATACGTTTGAGCACTGTAGAATACGTTTGAGCACGGTTGAATACGTATGAGCACTGTTGAATATGTATGAGCACTGTTGAATACGTTTGAGCATTGTTGAATACGTTTGAGCATTGTTGAATATGTATGAGCACTGTTGACTACGTTTGAGCATTGTTGAATATGTTTGAGCACTGTTGAATATGTATGAGCACTGTAGAATATGTATGAGCATTGTTGAACATGTATGAGCACTGTTGAATATGTATGAGCATTGTTGAATAGGTTTGAGCATTGTTGAATATGTTTGTGCGCTGTTGAGTATGTTTGAGCACTGTTGAATATGTTTGAGCACTGTTGAATATGTCTGAGCACTGTTGAATATGCCTGAGCACTGTTGAATATGTATGAGCACTGTTGAATATGTATGAGCACTGTTGAATATGTATGAGCACTGTTGAATATGTTTGAACACTGTTGAATATGTATGAGCACTGTTGAATATGTTTGAGCACTGTTGAATATGCCTGAGCACTGTTGAATATGTATGAGCACTGTTGAATATGTATGAGCACTGTTGAATATGTTTGAACACTGTTGAATATGCATGAGCATTGTTGAATATGCATGAGCATTGTTGAATATGTTTGCGCACCGTTGAATATGTGTGAGCACTGTAGAATATGTTTGAGCATTGTTGAATACGTTTGAGCATTGTTGAATATGTATGAGCACTGTTGGATATGTTTGAGCATTGTTGAATATTTTTGAGCATTGTTGAATATGTTTGAGCACTGCTGAATATGTATGAGCATTGTTGAATATTTTTGCGCAATGTTGAATATGTATGAGCACTGTTGAATATGTATGAACACTGTTGAATATGTATGATCGTTGCTGAATATGTATGAGCATTGTTGAATATGTATGAGCCCTGTTGAATATGTATGAGCACTGTTGAATATGTTTGAGCATTGTTGAATACGTTTGAACACTGTTGAATACGTTTGAGCACTGTAGAATACATTTGAGCCCTGTTGAATACGTTTGAGCACGGTTGAATACGTTTGAGCACTGTTGAATACGTTTGAGCGCTGTTGCATATGTTTGAGCTCTGTTGAATATGTTTGAGCGCTGTTGAATAAGTTTGAGCGCTGTTGAATACGTTTGAGCTTTGAGCACTGTTGAATATGTATGAGCACTGTTGAATATGTTTGAGCACTGTTGAATATGTATGAGCACTGTAGAATATGTATGAGCATTGTTGCACATGTATGAGCACTGTTGAATATTAATGAGCATTGTTGAATAGGTTTGAGCATTGTTGAATATGTTTGTGCGCTGTTGAGTTTGTTTGAGCACTGTTGAATATGTTTGAGCACTGTTGAATATGTCTGAGCACTGTTGAATATGTATGAGCACTGTTGAATATGTATGAGCACTGTTGAATATGTATGAGCACTGTTGAATATGTTTGAACACTGTTGAATATGTATGAGCACTGTTGAATATGTTTGAGCACTGTTGATTATGTCTGAGCACTGTTGAATATGTATGAGCACTGTTGAATATGTATGAGCACTGTTGAATATGTTTGAACACTGTTGAATATGCATGAGCATTGTTGAATATGCATGAGCATTGTTGAATATGTTTGCGCTCCGTTGAATATGTATGAGCACTGTTGAACATGTTTGAGCATTGTTGAATACGTTTGAGCATTGTTGAATATGTATGAGCACTGTTGGATATGTTTGAACACTGTTGAATATGCATGAGCATTGTTGAATATGCATGAGCATTGTTGAATATGTTTGCGCTCCGTTGAATATGTATGAGCACTGTTGAATATGTTTGAGCATTGTTGAATACGTTTGAGCATTGTTGAATATGTATGAGCACTGTTGGATATGTTTGAGCATTGTTGAATATTTTTGAGCATTGTTGAATATGTTTGAGCACTTTTGAATATGTTAGAGCATTGTTGAATATGTTTGAGCACTGTGAATACGTTTGAGCACGGTTGAATGTGTTTGAGCGCTGTTGAATATGTATGAACACTGTTGAATATGTATGATCATTGCTGAATATGTATGAGCATTGTTGAATATGTTTGCGCAATGTTGAATATGTATGAGCACTGTTGAATATGTATGAACACTGTTGAATATGTATGATCGTTGCTGAATATGTATGAGCATTGTTGAATATGTATGAGCCCTGTTGAATATGTATGAGCACTGTTGAATATGTTTGAGCATTGTTGAATATGTTTGAACACTGTTGAATACGTTTGAGCACGGTTGAATACGTTTGCGCACTGTTGAATACGTTTGAGCACTGTTGAATATGTTTGAGGACTGTTGAATATGTTTGAGGACTGTTGAATATGTATGAGCACCGTGGAATACGTTTGCGCATTGTTGAATATGTTTGCGCACTGTTGAATATGTTTGAGCATTGTTGAATATGTTTGCGCAATGTTGAATATGTATGAGCACTGTTGAATATGTATGAGCACTGTTGAATATGTTTGAGCATTGTTGAATATGTATGAGCACTGTTGAATACGTTTGAGCACTGTTGAATATGTTTGAGCACTGTTGAATATGTTTGAGCGCTGTTGAGTATGTTTGTGCACTGTTGAATATATATGAGCACTGTTGAATACGTTTGAGCGCTGTTGAATATGTTTGAGCACTGTTGAATATGTTTGAGTGCTGTTGAATATGTTTGAGTGCTGTTGAATATGTTTGAGCACTGTTGAATATGTTTGAGCACGGTTGAATACGTTTGAGCGCTGTTGAATACGTTTGAGCGCTGTTGAATATGTTTGAGCACTGTTGAATATGTTTGAGTGCTGTTGAATATGTTTGAGCACTGTTGAATATGCATGAGCATTGTTGAATATGCATGAGCATTGTTGAATATGTTTGCGCTCCGTTGAATATGTATGAGCACTGTTGAACATGTTTGAGCATTGTTGAATACGTTTGAGCATTGTTGAATATGTATGAGCACTGTTGGATATGTTTGAGCATTGTTGAATATTTTTGAGCATTGTTGAATATGTTTGAGCACTTTTGAATATGTTAGAGCATTGTTGAATATGTTTGAGCACTGTGAATACGTTTGAGCACGGTTGAATGTGTTTGAGCGCTGTTGAATATGTATGAACACTGTTGAATATGTATGATCATTGCTGAATATGTATGAGCATTGTTGAATATGTTTGCGCAATGTTGAATATGTATGAGCACTGTTGAATATGTATGAACACTGTTGAATATGTATGATCGTTGCTGAATATGTATGAGCATTGTTGAATATGTATGAGCACTGTTGAATATGTATGAGCACTGTTGAATATGTTTGAGCATTGTTGAATATGTTTGAACACTGTTGAATACGTTTGAGCACGGTTGAATACGTTTGCGCACTGTTGAATACGTTTGAGCACTGTTGAATACGTTTGAGCACTGTTGAATATGTTTGAGGACTGTTGAATATGTTTGAGGACTGTTGAATATGTATGAGCACCGTGGAATACGTTTGCGCATTGTTGAATATGTTTGCGCACTGTTGAATATGTTTGAGCATTGTTGAATATGTTTGCGCAATGTTGAATATGTATGAGCACTGTTGAATATGTATGAGCACTGTTGAATATGTTTGAGCATTGTTGAATATGTATGAGCACTGTTGAATACGTTTGAGCACTGTTGAATATGTTTGAGCGCTGTTGAGTATGTTTGTGCACTGTTGAATATGTATGAGCACTGTTGAATACGTTGGAGCACTGTTGAATACGTTTGAGCGCTGTTGAATATGTTTGAGCACTGTTGAATATGTTTGAGTGCTGTTGAATATGTTTGAGTGCTGTTGAATATGTTTGAGCACTGTTGAATATGTTTGAGCACGGTTGAATACGTTTGAGCGCTGTTGAATACTTTTGAGCGCTGTTGAATATGTTTGAGCACTGTTGAATATGTTTGAGTGCTGTTGAATATGTTTGAGCACTGTTGAATATGTTTCAGAGCTGTTAAATATGTTTGAGCGCTGTTGAATATGGTAAAGCACTGTTGAATACATTTGAGCACTCTTGAATACGTTTGAGCACTGTTGAATACGTTTGAGCGCTGTTGAATATGTTTCAGAGCTGTTAAATATGTTTGAGCGCTGTTGAATATGGTAAAGCACTGTTGAATACATTTGAGCACTCTTGAATACGTTTGAGCACTGTTGAATATGTATGAGCACTGTTGAATATGTTTGAGCACTGTTGAATATGTTTGAGCACTGTTGAATATGTATTAGCATTGTTGAATATGTTTGAGCACTGTTGAATATGTTTGAGCACTGTTGAATATGTATTAGCATTGTTAAATATGTTTGAGCGCTGTTGAATATGGTAAAGCACTGTTGAATACATTTGAGCACTGTTGACTATGTATGAGCACTGTTGAATATGTTTGAGCACTGTTGAATATGTTTGAGCACTGTTCAATATGTTTGAGCATTGTTGAATATGTATGAGCATTGTTGAATATGTTTGAACACTGTTGAATACGAATGAGCATTGTTGAATCTGTTTGAGCATTGTTGAACATGTATGAGTACTGTTGAATATGTATGAGCACTGTTGAATATGTATGAGCACTGTTGGATATGTTTGAGCATTGTTGAATATTTCTGAGCATCGTTGAATATGTATGAGCACTGTTGAATATGTATGAGCACTGTTGAATATGTTTGAGCATTGTTGAATATGTTTGAGCATTGTTGAATACGTTTGAGCACTGTGAATACGTTTGAGCACTGTTGAATATGTATGAGCACTGTTGAATACGTTTGAGCACTGTAGAATACGTTTGAGCACGGTTGAATACGTATGAGCACTGTTGAATATGTATGAGCACTGTTGAATACGTTTGAGCATTGTTGAATACGTTTGAGCATTGTTGAATATGTATGAGCACTGTTGACTACGTTTGAGCATTGTTGAATATGTTTGAGCACTGTTGAATATGTATGAGCATTGTTGAACATGTATGAGCACTGTTGAATATGTATGAGCATTGTTGAATAGGTTTGAGCATTGTTGAATAGGTTTGTGCGCTGTTGAATATGTTTGAGCACTGTTGAATATGTTTGAGCGCTGTTGAATATGTTTGAGCACTGTTGAATATGTATGAGCACTTTTGAATATGTTTGAATACTGTTGAATATGTATGAGCACTGTTGAATATGTTTGAGCACTGTTGAATATGTCTGAGCAATGTTGAATATGTATGAGCACTGTTGAATATGTATGAGCACTGTTGAATATGTTTGAACACTGTTCAATATGCATGAGCATTGTTGAATATGCATGAGCATTGTTGAATATGTTTGCACACCGTTGAATATGTATGAGCACTGTTGAATATGTTTGAGCATTGTTGAATATGTTTGAGCACTGTTGAATATGTATGAGCACTGTTGAATATGTATGAGCACAGTTGAATATGTATGAGCACTGTTGAATATGTTTGAAGACTGTTGAATATGTATGAGCACTGTTGAATATGTATGAGCACTGTTGAATATGTTTGAGCGTTGTTGAATACGTTTGAGCACTGTTGAATACGTTTGAGCACTGTTGAAAATGTTTGAGCACTGTTGAATACGTATGAGCACGGTTGAATACGTATGAGCACTGTTGAATATGTATGAGCACTGTTGAATATGTTTGAGCATTGTTGAATATGTTTGAGCATTGTTGAATATGTTTGAGCACTGTTGAATACGTTTGAGCACTGTTGAATATGTATGAGCACTGTTGAATATGTTTGAGCGCTGTTGAATATGTTTGAGCACTGTTGAATATGTTTGAGCGCTGTTGAATACGTTTGAGCACTGTTGAATATGTATGAGCACTGTTGATTACGTTTGAGCACTGTAGAATACGTTTGAGCACGGTTGAATACGTATGAGCACTGTTGAATATGTTTGAGCATTGTTGAATACGTTTGAGCACTGTTGAATATGTTTGAGCACTGTTGAATACGTTTGAGCACTGTTGAATATGTATGAGCACTGTTGAATATGTATGAGCACTGTTGAATATGTTTGAGCACTGTTGAATATGTTTGAGCACTGTTGAATATGTATTAGCATTGTTGAATGTGTTTGAGCACTGTTGAATATGTTTGAGCACTGTTCAATATGTTTGAGCATTGTTGAATATGTATGAGCATTGTTGAATATGTTTGAACACTATTGAATACGAATGAGCATTGTTGAATATGTTTGAGCATTGTTGAACATGTATGAGCACTGTTGAATATGTATGAGCACTTTTGAATATGTATGAGCACTGTTGGATATGTTTGAGCATCGTTGAATATTTTTGAGCATCGTTGAATATGTATGAGCACTGTTGAATATGTATGAGCACTGTTGAATATGTTTGAGCATTGTTGAATATGTTTGAGCATTGTTGAATATGTTTGAGCACTGTGAATACGTTTGAGCACGGTTGAATATGTTTGAGCATTGTTGAATACGTTTGAGCACTGTTGAATACGTTTGAGCACTGTTGAATATGTATGAGCACTGTTGAATACGTTTGAGCACTGTAGAATACGTTTGAGCACGGTTGAATACGTATGAGCACTGTTGAATATGTATGAGCACTGTTGGATACGTTTGAGCATTGTTGAATACGTTTGAGCATTGTTGAATATGTATGAGCACTGTTGACTACGTTTGAGCATTGTTGAATATGTTTGAGCACTGTTGAATATGTATGAGCACTGTAGAATATGTATGAGCATTGTTGAACATGTATGAGCACTGTTGAATATGTATGAGCATTGTTGAATAGGTTTGAGCATTGTTGAATATGTTTGTGCGCTGTTGAGTATGTTTGAGCACTGTTGAATATGTTTGAGCACTGTTGAATATGTCTGAGCACTGTTGAATATGTCTGAGCACTGTTGAATATGTATGAGCACTGTTGAATATGTATGAGCACTGTTGAATATGTATGAGCACTGTTGAATATGTTTGAACACTGTTGAATATGTATGAGCACTGTTGAATATGTTTGAGCACTGTTGAATATGTCTGAGCACTGTTGAATATGTATGAGCACTGTTGAATATGTATGAGCACTGTTGAATATGTTTGAACACTGTTGAATATGCATGAGCATTGTTGAATATGCATGAGCATTGTTGAATATGTTTGCGCTCCGTTGAATATGTATGAGCACTGTTGAATATGTTTGAGCATTGTTGAATATGTTTGAGCATTGTTGAATATGTATGAGCACTGTTGGATATGTTTGAACACTGTTGAATATGCATGAGCATTGTTGAATATGCATGAGCATTGTTGAATATGTTTGCGCTCCGTTGAATATGTATGAGCACAGTTGAATATGTTTGAGCATTGTTGAATACGTTTGAGCATTGTTGAATATGTATGAGCACTGTTGGACATGTTTGAGCATTGTTGAATATTTTTGAGCATTGTTGAATATGTTTGAGCACTGTTGAATATGTTAGAGCATTGTTGAATATGTTTGAGCACTGTGAATGCGTTTGAGCACGGTTGAATGTGTTTGAGTGCTGTTGAATATGTATGAACACTGTTGAATATGTATGATCATTGCTGAATATGTATGAGCATTGTTGAATATGTTTGCGTAATGTTGAATATGTATGAGCACTGTTGAATATGTATGAACACTGTTGAATATGTATGATCGTTGCTGAATATGTATGAGCATTGTTGAATATGTATGAGCCCTGTTGAATATGTATGAGCACTGTTGAATATGTCTGAGCATTGTTGAATATGTTTGAACACTGTTGAATACGTTTGAGCACGGTTGAATACTTTTGCGCACTGTTGAATACGTTTGAGCACTGTTGAATACGTTTGAGCACTGTTGAATATGTTTGAGGACTGTTGAATATGTTTGAGGACTGTTGAATATGTATGAGCACCGTGGAATACGTTTGCGCAGTGTTGAATATGTTTGCGCACTGTTGAATATGTTTGAGCATTGTTGAATATGTTTGCGCAATGTTGAATATGTTTGAGCACTGTTGAATATGTTTGAGCACTGTTGAATATGTATGAGCACTGTTGAATATGTTTGAGCATTGTTGAATATGTATGAGCACTGTTGAATACGTTTGAGCACTGTTGAATATGTTTGAGCACTGTTGAATATGTATGAGCACGGTTGAATATGTTTGAGCACGGTTGAATACGTTTGAGCACTGTTGAATACGTTTGAGCACTGTTGAATACGTTTGAGCACTGTTGAATATGTATGAGCACTGTTGAATATGTTTGAGCATTGTTGAATAGGTTTGAACACTGTTGAATAAGTTTGAGCACTGTAGAATACATTTGACCCCTGTTGAATACGTTTGAGCACGGTTGAATACGTTTGAGCACTGTTGAATACGTTTGAGCGCTGTTGAATATGTTTGAGCTCTGTTGAATATGTTTGAGCGCTGTTGAATAAGTTTGAGCGCTGTTGAATACGTTTGAGCTTTGAGCACTGTTGAATATGTATGAGCATTGTTGAATAGGTTTGAGCATTGTTGAATATGTTTGTGCGCTGTTGAGTATGTTTGAGCACTGTTGAATATGTTTGAGCACTGTTGAATATGTCTGAGCACTGTTGAATATGTATGAGCACTGTTGAATATGTATGCGCACTGTTGAATATGTATGAGCACTGTTGAATATGTTTGAACACTGTTGAATATGTATGAGCACTGTTGAATATGTTTGAGCACTGTTGAATATGTCTGAGCACTGTTGAATATGTATGAGCACTGTTGAATATGTATGAGCACTGTTGAATATGTTTGAACACTGTTGAATATGCATGAGCATTGTTGAATATGCATGAGCATTGTTGAATATGTTTGCGCTCCGTTGAATATGTATGAGCACTGTTGAATATGTTTGAGCATTGTTGAATACGTTTGAGCATTGTTGAATATGTATGAGCACTGTTGGATATGTTTGAACACTGTTGAATATGCATGAGCATTGTTGAATATGCATGAGCATTGTTAAATATGTTTGCGCTCCGTTGAATATGTATGAGCACAGTTGAATATGTTTGAGCATTGTTGAATACGTTTGAGCATTGTTGAATATGTATGAGCACTGTTGGATATGTTTGAGCATTGTTGAATATTTTTGAGCATTGTTGAATATGTTTGAGCACTGTTGAATATGTTAGAGCATTGTTGAATATGTTTGAGCACTGTGAATGCGTTTGAGCACGGTTGAATGTGTTTGAGTGCTGTTGAATATGTATGAACACTGTTGAATATGTATGATCATTGCTGAATATGTATGAGCATTGTTGAATATGTTTGCGTAATGTTGAATATGTATGAGCACTGTTGAATATGTATGAACACTGTTGAATATGTATGATCGTTGCTGAATATGTATGAGCATTGTTGAATATGTATGAGCCCTGTTGAATATGTATGAGCACTGTTGAATATGTCTGAGCATTGTTGAATATGTTTGAACACTGTTGAATACGTTTGAGCACGGTTGAATACTTTTGCGCACTGTTGAATACGTTTGAGCACTGTTGAATACGTTTGAGCACTGTTGAATATGTTTGAGGACTGTTGAATATGTTTGAGGACTGTTGAATATGTATGAGCACCGTGGAATACGTTTGCGCAGTGTTGAATATGTTTGCGCACTGTTGAATATGTTTGAGCATTGTTGAATATGTTTGCGCAATGTTGAATATGTTTGAGCACTGTTGAATATGTTTGAGCACTGTTGAATATGTATGAGCACTGTTGAATATGTTTGAGCATTGTTGAATATGTATGAGCACTGTTGAATACGTTTGAGCACTGTTGAATATGTTTGAGCACTGTTGAATATGTATGAGCACGGTTGAATATGTTTGAGCACGGTTGAATACGTTTGAGCACTGTTGAATACGTTTGAGCACTGTTGAATACGTTTGAGCACTGTTGAATACGTTTGAGCGCTGTTGAATATGTTTGAGAGCTGTTAAATATGTTTGAGCGCTGTTGAATAAGTTTGAGCACGGTTGAATACGTTTGAGCGCTGTTGAATAAATTTGAGCACTGTTGAATACGTTTGAGCTTTGAGCACTGTTGAATATGTATGAGCACTGTTGAATACGTTTGAGCACTGTTGAATACGTTTGGGCACGGTTGAATACGTTTGAGCACTGTTGAATATGTTTGAGTGCTGTTGAATATGTTTGAACGCTGTCGAAAATGTTTGAGCGCTGTTGAATATGTTTGAGCGCTGTTGAATATGTTTGAGCGCTGTTGAATATGCTTGAGCGCTGTTGAATATGTTTGAGCGCTGTTGAATATGTTTGAGCGCTGTTGAATATGTTTGAGCACTGTAGAATACGTTTGAGCCCTGTTGAATACGTTTGAGCACGGTTGAATACGTTTGAGCACTGTTGAATATGTTTGAGCGCTGTTGAATATGTCTGAGCACTGTTGAATATGTATGAGCACTGTTGAATATGTATGCGCACTGTTGAATATGTATGAGCACTGTTGAATATGTTTGAACACTGTTGAATATGTATGAGCACTGTTGAATATTTTTGAGCACTGTTGAATATGTCTGAGCACTGTTGAATATGTATGAGCACTGTTGAATATGTATGAGCACTGTTGAATATGTTTGAACACTGTTGAATATGCATGAGCATTGTTGAATATGCATGAGCATTGTTGAATATGTTTGCGCTCCGTTGAATATGTATGAGCACTGTTGAATATGTTTGAGCATTGTTGAATACGTTTGAGCATTGTTGAATATGTATGAGCACTGTAGGATATGTTTGAACACTGTTGAATATGCATGAGCATTGTTGAATATGCATGAGCATTGTTAAATATGTTTGCGCTCCGTTGAATATGTATGAGCACAGTTGAATATGTTTGAGCATTGTTGAATACGTTTGAGCATTGTTGAATATGTATGAGCACTGTTGGATATGTTTGAGCATTGTTGAATATTTTTGAGCATTGTTGAATATGTTTGAGCACTGTTGAATATGTTAGAGCATTGTTGAATATGTTTGAGCACTGTGAATGCGTTTGAGCACGGTTGAATGTGTTTGAGTGCTGTTGAATATGTATGAACACTGTTGAATATGTATGATCATTGCTGAATATGTATGAGCATTGTTGAATATGTTTGCGTAATGTTGAATATGTATGAGCACTGTTGAATATGTATGAACACTGTTGAATATGTATGATCGTTGCTGAATATGTATGAGCATTGTTGAATATGTATGAGCCCTGTTGAATATGTATGAGCACTGTTGAATATGTCTGAGCATTGTTGAATATGTTTGAACACTGTTGAATACGTTTGAGCACGGTTGAATACTTTTGCGCACTGTTGAATACGTTTGAGCACTGTTGAATACGTTTGAGCACTGTTGAATATGTTTGAGGACCGTTGAATATGTTTGAGGACTGTTGAATATGTATGAGCACCGTGGAATACGTTTGCGCAGTGTTGAATATGTTTGCGCACTGTTGAATATGTTTGAGCATTGTTGAATATGTTTGCGCAATGTTGAATATGTTTGAGCACTGTTGAATATGTATGAGCACTGTTGAATATGTATGAGCACAGTTGAATATGTATGAGCACTGTTGAATATGTTTGAAGACTGTTGAATATGTATGAGCACTGTTGAATATGTATGAGCACTGTTGAATATGTTTGAGCACTGTTGAATATGTTTGAGGACTGTTGAATATGTTTGAGGACTGTTGAATATGTATGAGCACCGTGGAATACGTTTGCGCAGTGTTGAATATGTTTGCGCACTGTTGAATATGTTTGAGCATTGTTGAATATGTTTGCGCAATGTTGAATATGTTTGAGCACTGTTGAATATGTTTGAGCACTGTTGAATATGTATGAGCACTGTTGAATATGTTTGAGCATTGTTGAATATGTATGAGCACTGTTGAATACGTTTGAGCACTGTTGAATATGTTTGAGCACTGTTGAATATGTATGAGCACGGTTGAATATGTTTGAGCACGGTTGAATACGTTTGAGCACTGTTGAATACGTTTGAGCACTGTTGAATACGTTTGAGCACTGTTGAATACGTTTGAGCGCTGTTGAATATGTTTGAGAGCTGTTAAATATGTTTGAGCGCTGTTGAATAAGTTTGAGCACGGTTGAATACGTTTGAGCGCTGTTGAATAAATTTGAGCACTGTTGAATACGTTTGAGCTTTGAGCACTGTTGAATATGTATGAGCACTGTTGAATACGTTTGAGCACTGTTGAATACGTTTGGGCACGGTTGAATACGTTTGAGCACTGTTGAATATGTTTGAGTGCTGTTGAATATGTTTGAACGCTGTCGAAAATGTTTGAGCGCTGTTGAATATGTTTGAGCGCTGTTGAATATGTTTGAGCGCTGTTGAATATGCTTGAGCGCTGTTGAATATGTTTGAGCGCTGTTGAATATGTTTGAGCGCTGTTGAATATGTTTGAGCACTGTAGAATACGTTTGAGCCCTGTTGAATACGTTTGAGCACGGTTGAATACGTTTGAGCACTGTTGAATATGTTTGAGCGCTGTTGAATATGTCTGAGCACTGTTGAATATGTATGAGCACTGTTGAATATGTATGCGCACTGTTGAATATGTATGAGCACTGTTGAATATGTTTGAACACTGTTGAATATGTATGAGCACTGTTGAATATTTTTGAGCACTGTTGAATATGTCTGAGCACTGTTGAATATGTATGAGCACTGTTGAATATGTATGAGCACTGTTGAATATGTTTGAACACTGTTGAATATGCATGAGCATTGTTGAATATGCATGAGCATTGTTGAATATGTTTGCGCTCCGTTGAATATGTATGAGCACTGTTGAATATGTTTGAGCATTGTTGAATACGTTTGAGCATTGTTGAATATGTATGAGCACTGTAGGATATGTTTGAACACTGTTGAATATGCATGAGCATTGTTGAATATGCATGAGCATTGTTAAATATGTTTGCGCTCCGTTGAATATGTATGAGCACAGTTGAATATGTTTGAGCATTGTTGAATACGTTTGAGCATTGTTGAATATGTATGAGCACTGTTGGATATGTTTGAGCATTGTTGAATATTTTTGAGCATTGTTGAATATGTTTGAGCACTGTTGAATATGTTAGAGCATTGTTGAATATGTTTGAGCACTGTGAATGCGTTTGAGTACGGTTGAATGTGTTTGAGTGCTGTTGAATATGTATGAACACTGTTGAATATGTATGATCATTGCTGAATATGTATGAGCATTGTTGAATATGCTTGCGTAATGTTGAATATGTATGAGCACTGTTGAATATGTATGAACACTGTTGAATATGTATGATCGTTGCTGAATATGTATGAGCATTGTTGAATATGTATGAGCCCTGTTGAATATGTATGAGCACTGTTGAATATGTCTGAGCATTGTTGAATATGTTTGAACACTGTTGAATACGTTTGAGCACGGTTGAATACTTTTGCGCACTGTTGAATACGTTTGAGCACTGTTGAATACGTTTGAGCACTGTTGAATATGTTTGAGGACCGTTGAATATGTTTGAGGACTGTTGAATATGTATGAGCACCGTGGAATACGTTTGCGCAGTGTTGAATATGTTTGCGCACTGTTGAATATGTTTGAGCATTGTTGAATATGTTTGCGCAATGTTGAATATGTTTGAGCACTGTTGAATATGTATGAGCACTGTTGAATATGTATGAGCACAGTTGAATATGTATGAGCACTGTTGAATATGTTTGAAGACTGTTGAATATGTATGAGCACTGTTGAATATGTATGAGCACTGTTGAATATGTTTGAGCGTTGTTGAATACGTTTGAGCACTGTTGAATACGTTTGAGCACTGTTGAAAATGTTTGAGCACTGTTGAATACGTATGAGCACGGTTGAATACGTATGAGCACTGTTGAATATGTATGAGCACTGTTGGATATGTTTGAGCATTGTTGAATATGTTTGAGCATTGTTGAATATGTTTGAGCACTGTTGAATACGTTTGAGCACTGTTGAATATGTATGAGCACTGTTGAATATGTTTGAGCGCTGTTGAATATGTTTGAGCACTGTTGAATATGTTTGAGCGCTGTTGAATACGTTTGAGCACTGTTGAATATGTATGAGCACTGTTGATTACGTTTGAGCACTGTAGAATACGTTTGAGCACGGTTGAATACGTATGAGCACTGTTGAATATGTTTGAGCATTGTTGAATACGTTTGAGCACTGTTGAATATGTTTGAGCACTGTTGAATACGTTTGAGCACTGTTGAATATGTATGAGCACTGTTGAATATGTATGAGCACTGTTGAATATGTTTGAGCACTGTTGAATATGTTTGAGCACTGTTGAATATGTATTAGCATTGTTGAATGTGTTTGAGCACTGTTGAATATGTTTGAGCACTGTTCAATATGTTTGAGCATTGTTGAATATGTATGAGCATTGTTGAATATGTTTGAACACTATTGAATACGAATGAGCATTGTTGAATATGTTTGAGCATTGTTGAACATGTATGAGCACTGTTGAATATGTATGAGCACTTTTGAATATGTATGAGCACTGTTGGATATGTTTGAGCATCGTTGAATATTTTTGAGCATCGTTGAATATGTATGAGCACTGTTGAATATGTATGAGCACTGTTGAATATGTTTGAGCATTGTTGAATATGTTTGAGCATTGTTGAATATGTTTGAGCACTGTGAATACGTTTGAGCACGGTTGAATATGTTTGAGCATTGTTGAATACGTTTGAGCACTGTTGAATACGTTTGAGCACTGTTGAATATGTATGAGCACTGTTGAATACGTTTGAGCACTGTAGAATACGTTTGAGCACGGTTGAATACGTATGAGCACTGTTGAATATGTATGAGCACTGTTGGATACGTTTGAGCATTGTTGAATACGTTTGAGCATTGTTGAATATGTATGAGCACTGTTGACTACGTTTGAGCATTGTTGAATATGTTTGAGCACTGTTGAATATGTATGAGCACTGTAGAATATGTATGAGCATTGTTGAACATGTATGAGCACTGTTGAATATGTATGAGCATTGTTGAATAGGTTTGAGCATTGTTGAATATGTTTGTGCGCTGTTGAGTATGTTTGAGCACTGTTGAATATGTTTGAGCACTGTTGAATATGTCTGAGCACTGTTGAATATGTCTGAGCACTGTTGAATATGTATGAGCACTGTTGAATATGTATGAGCACTGTTGAATATGTATGAGCACTGTTGAATATGTTTGAACACTGTTGAATATGTATGAGCACTGTTGAATATGTTTGAGCACTGTTGAATATGTCTGAGCACTGTTGAATATGTATGAGCACTGTTGAATATGTATGAGCACTGTTGAATATGTTTGAACACTGTTGAATATGCATGAGCATTGTTGAATATGCATGAGCATTGTTGAATATGTTTGCGCTCCGTTGAATATGTATGAGCACTGTTGAATATGTTTGAGCATTGTTGAATATGTTTGAGCATTGTTGAATATGTATGAGCACTGTTGGATATGTTTGAACACTGTTGAATATGCATGAGCATTGTTGAATATGCATGAGCATTGTTGAATATGTTTGCGCTCCGTTGAATATGTATGAGCACAGTTGAATATGTTTGAGCATTGTTGAATACGTTTGAGCATTGTTGAATATGTATGAGCACTGTTGGACATGTTTGAGCATTGTTGAATATTTTTGAGCATTGTTGAATATGTTTGATCACTGTTGAATATGTTAGAGCATTGTTGAATATGTTTGAGCACTGTGAATGCGTTTGAGCACGGTTGAATGTGTTTGAGTGCTGTTGAATATGTATGAACACTGTTGAATATGTATGATCATTGCTGAATATGTATGAGCATTGTTGAATATGTTTGCGTAATGTTGAATATGTATGAGCACTGTTGAATATGTATGAACACTGTTGAATATGTATGATCGTTGCTGAATATGTATGAGCATTGTTGAATATGTATGAGCCCTGTTGAATATGTATGAGCACTGTTGAATATGTCTGAGCATTGTTGAATATGTTTGAACACTGTTGAATACGTTTGAGCACGGTTGAATACTTTTGCGCACTGTTGAATACGTTTGAGCACTGTTGAATACGTTTGAGCACTGTTGAATATGTTTGAGGACTGTTGAATATGTTTGAGGACTGTTGAATATGTATGAGCACCGTGGAATACGTTTGCGCAGTGTTGAATATGTTTGCGCACTGTTGAATATGTTTGAGCATTGTTGAATATGTTTGCGCAATGTTGAATATGTTTGAGCACTGTTGAATATGTTTGAGCACTGTTGAATATGTATGAGCACTGTTGAATATGTTTGAGCATTGTTGAATATGTATGAGCACTGTTGAATACGTTTGAGCACTGTTGAATATGTTTGAGCACTGTTGAATATGTATGAGCACGGTTGAATATGTTTGAGCACGGTTGAATACGTTTGAGCACTGTTGAATACGTTTGAGCACTGTTGAATACGTTTGAGCACTGTTGAATATGTATGAGCACTGTTGAATATGTTTGAGCATTGTTGAATAGGTTTGAACACTGTTGAATAAGTTTGAGCACTGTAGAATACATTTGACCCCTGTTGAATACGTTTGAGCACGGTTGAATACGTTTGAGCACTGTTGAATACGTTTGAGCGCTGTTGAATATGTTTGAGCTCTGTTGAATATGTTTGAGCGCTGTTGAATAAGTTTGAGCGCTGTTGAATACGTTTGAGCTTTGAGCACTGTTGAATATGTATGAGCATTGTTGAATAGGTTTGAGCATTGTTGAATATGTTTGTGCGCTGTTGAGTATGTTTGAGCACTGTTGAAAATGTTTGAGCACTGTTGAATATGTCTGAGCACTGTTGAATATGTATGAGCACTGTTGAATATGTATGCGCACTGTTGAATATGTATGAGCACTGTTGAATATGTTTGAACACTGTTGAATATGTATGAGCACTGTTGAATATGTTTGAGCACTGTTGAATATGTCTGAGCACTGTTGAATATGTATGAGCACTGTTGAATATGTATGAGCACTGTTGAATATGTTTGAACACTGTTGAATATGCATGAGCATTGTTGAATATGCATGAGCATTGTTGAATATGTTTGCGCTCCGTTGAATATGTATGAGCACTGTTGAATATGTTTGAGCATTGTTGAATACGTTTGAGCATTGTTGAATATGTATGAGCACTGTTGGATATGTTTGAACACTGTTGAATATGCATGAGCATTGTTGAATATGCATGAGCATTGTTAAATATGTTTGCGCTCCGTTGAATATGTATGAGCACAGTTGAATATGTTTGAGCATTGTTGAATACGTTTGAGCATTGTTGAATATGTATGAGCACTGTTGGATATGTTTGAGCATTGTTGAATATTTTTGAGCATTGTTGAATATGTTTGAGCACTGTTGAATATGTTAGAGCATTGTTGAATATGTTTGAGCACTGTGAATGCGTTTGAGCACGGTTGAATGTGTTTGAGTGCTGTTGAATATGTATGAACACTGTTGAATATGTATGATCATTGCTGAATATGTATGAGCATTGTTGAATATGTTTGCGTAATGTTGAATATGTATGAGCACTGTTGAATATGTATGAACACTGTTGAATATGTATGATCGTTGCTGAATATGTATGAGCATTGTTGAATATGTATGAGCCCTGTTGAATATGTATGAGCACTGTTGAATATGTCTGAGCATTGTTGAATATGTTTGAACACTGTTGAATACGTTTGAGCACGGTTGAATACTTTTGCGCACTGTTGAATACGTTTGAGCACTGTTGAATACGTTTGAGCACTGTTGAATATGTTTGAGGACTGTTGAATATGTTTGAGGACTGTTGAATATGTATGAGCACCGTGGAATACGTTTGCGCAGTGTTGAATATGTTTGCGCACTGTTGAATATGTTTGAGCATTGTTGAATATGTTTGCGCAATGTTGAATATGTTTGAGCACTGTTGAATATGTTTGAGCACTGTTGAATATGTATGAGCACTGTTGAATATGTTTGAGCATTGTTGAATATGTATGAGCACTGTTGAATACGTTTGAGCACTGTTGAATATGTTTGAGCACTGTTGAATATGTATGAGCACGGTTGAATATGTTTGAGCACGGTTGAATACGTTTGAGCACTGTTGAATACGTTTGAGCACTGTTGAATACGTTTGAGCACTGTTGAATACGTTTGAGCGCTGTTGAATATGTTTGAGAGCTGTTAAATATGTTTGAGCGCTGTTGAATAAGTTTGAGCACGGTTGAATACGTTTGAGCGCTGTTGAATAAATTTGAGCACTGTTGAATACGTTTGAGCTTTGAGCACTGTTGAATATGTATGAGCACTGTTGAATACGTTTGAGCACTGTTGAATACGTTTGGGCACGGTTGAATACGTTTGAGCACTGTTGAATATGTTTGAGTGCTGTTGAATATGTTTGAACGCTGTCGAAAATGTTTGAGCGCTGTTGAATATGTTTGAGCGCTGTTGAATATGTTTGAGCGCTGTTGAATATGCTTGAGCGCTGTTGAATATGTTTGAGCGCTGTTGAATATGTTTGAGCGCTGTTGAATATGTTTGAGCACTGTAGAATACGTTTGAGCCCTGTTGAATACGTTTGAGCACGGTTGAATACGTTTGAGCACTGTTGAATATGTTTGAGCGCTGTTGAATATGTCTGAGCACTGTTGAATATGTATGAGCACTGTTGAATATGTATGCGCACTGTTGAATATGTATGAGCACTGTTGAATATGTTTGAACACTGTTGAATATGTATGAGCACTGTTGAATATGTTTGAGCACTGTTGAATATGTCTGAGCACTGTTGAATATGTATGAGCACTGTTGAATATGTATGAGCACTGTTGAATATGTTTGAACACTGTTGAATATGCATGAGCATTGTTGAATATGCATGAGCATTGTTGAATATGTTTGCGCTCCGTTGAATATGTATGAGCACTGTTGAATATGTTTGAGCATTGTTGAATACGTTTGAGCATTGTTGAATATGTATGAGCACTGTTGGATATGTTTGAACACTGTTGAATATGCATGAGCATTGTTGAATATGCATGAGCATTGTTAAATATGTTTGCGCTCCGTTGAATATGTATGAGCACAGTTGAATATGTTTGAGCATTGTTGAATACGTTTGAGCATTGTTGAATATGTATGAGCACTGTTGGATATGTTTGAGCATTGTTGAATATTTTTGAGCATTGTTGAATATGTTTGAGCACTGTTGAATATGTTAGAGCATTGTTGAATATGTTTGAGCACTGTGAATGCGTTTGAGCACGGTTGAATGTGTTTGAGTGCTGTTGAATATGTATGAACACTGTTGAATATGTATGATCATTGCTGAATATGTATGAGCATTGTTGAATATGTTTGCGTAATGTTGAATATGTATGAGCACTGTTGAATATGTATGAACACTGTTGAATATGTATGATCGTTGCTGAATATGTATGAGCAATGTTGAATATGTATGAGCCCTGTTGAATATGTATGAGCACTGTTGAATATGTCTGAGCATTGTTGAATATGTTTGAACACTGTTGAATACGTTTGAGCACGGTTGAATACTTTTGCGCACTGTTGAATACGTTTGAGCACTGTTGAATACGTTTGAGCACTGTTGAATATGTTTGAGGACTGTTGAATATGTTTGAGGACTGTTGAATATGTATGAGCACCGTGGAATACGTTTGCGCAGTGTTGAATATGTTTGCGCACTGTTGAATATGTTTGAGCATTGTTGAATATGTTTGCGCAATGTTGAATATGTTTGAGCACTGTTGAATATGTTTGAGCACTGTTGAATATGTATGAGCACTGTTGAATATGTTTGAGCATTGTTGAATATGTATGAGCACTGTTGAATACGTTTGAGCACTGTTGAATATGTTTGAGCACTGTTGAATATGTATGAGCACGGTTGAATATGTTTGAGCACGGTTGAATACGTTTGAGCACTGTTGAATACGTTTGAGCACTGTTGAATACGTTTGAGCACTGTTGAATACGTTTGAGCGCTGTTGAATATGTTTGAGAGCTGTTAAATATGTTTGAGCGCTGTTGAATAAGTTTGAGCACGGTTGAATACGTTTGAGCGCTGTTGAATAAATTTGAGCACTGTTGAATACGTTTGAGCTTTGAGCACTGTTGAATATGTATGAGCACTGTTGAATACGTTTGAGCACTGTTGAATACGTTTGGGCACGGTTGAATACGTTTGAGCACTGTTGAATATGTTTGAGTGCTGTTGAATATGTTTGAACGCTGTCGAAAATGTTTGAGCGCTGTTGAATATGTTTGAGCGCTGTTGAATATGTTTGAGCGCTGTTGAATATGCTTGAGCGCTGTTGAATATGTTTGAGCGCTGTTGAATATGTTTGAGCGCTGTTGAATATGTTTGAGCACTGTAGAATACGTTTGAGCCCTGTTGAATACGTTTGAGCACGGTTGAATACGTTTGAGCACTGTTGAATATGTTTGAGCGCTGTTGAATATGTTTGAGCTCTGTTGAATATGTTTGAGCGCTGTAGAATAAGTTTGAACGCTGTTGAATACGTTTGAGCTTTGAGCACTGTTGAATATGTATGAGCACCGTTGAATATGTTTGAGCATTGTTGAATATGTCTGAGCACTGTTGAATATGTATGAGCACTGTTGAATATGTATGAGCACTGTTGAATATGTTTGAGCACGTTGAATATGGTTGAGCACTGTTGAATATGTTTGAGCACTGTTGAATATGTTTGAGCACTGTTGAATATGTATGAGCACTGTTGAATATGTTTGAGCACTGTTGAATATGTTTGAGCACTGTTGAATATGTATGAGCACTGTTGAATATGTATGAGCACTGTTGAATATGTATGAGCACTGTTGAATATGTTTCAGCACTGTTGAATATGTATGAGCATTGTTGAATATGTTTGAGCACTGTTGAATATGTTTGAGCACTGTTGAATATGTTTGAGCACTGTTGAATATGTTTGAATACGTTTGAGCGCTGTTGAATATGTTTGAGCGCTGTTGAATATGTTTGAGAGCTGTCGAATATGTTTGAGCAATGCTGAATATGTTTGAGCACTGTTGAATATGTTTGAGCACTGTTGAATACGTTTGAGCACTGTTGAATATGTTTGAGCATTGTTGAATAGGTTTGAGCATTGTTGAATACGTTTGAGCACTGTTGAATACGTGTGAGCATTGTTGAATATGTTTGAGCACAGTTGAATATGTTTGCACACTGTTGAATATGTTTGAGCAATGTTGAATACGTATGAGCACTGTTGAATACGTTTGAGCATTGTTGAATATGTTTACGCACTGTTGAATATTTATGAGCACTGTTGAATATGTATGAGCAATGCTGAATATGTTTGAGCATTGTTGAACATGTTTGAGCACTGTTGAATATGTTAGAGCATTGTTGAATATGTTTGAGCACTGTGAATACGTTTGAGCACGGTTGAATGTGTTTGAGCGCTGTTGAATATGTATGTACACTGTTGAATATGTATGATCATTGCTGCATAGGTATGAGCATTGTTGAATATGTTTGCGCAATGTTGAATATGTATGAGCACTGTTGAATATGTATGAACACTGTTGAATATGTATGATCGTTGCTGAATATGTATGAGCATTGTTGAATATGTATGAGCCCTGTTGAATATGTATGAGCACTGTTGAATATGTTTGAGCATTGTTGAATATGTTTGAACACTGTTGAATACGTTTGAGCACGGTTGAATACGTTTGCGCACTGTTGAATACGTTTGAGCACTGTTGAATACGTTTGAGCACTGTTGAATATGTTTGAGCATTGTTGAATATGTTTGAGGACTGTTGAATATGTTTGAGGACTGTTGAATATGTATGAGCACCGTGGAATACGTTTGCGCATTGTTGAATATGTTTGCGCACTGTTGAATATGTTTGAGCATTGTTGAATATGTTTGCGCAATGTTGAATATGTATGAGCACTGTTGAATATGTATGAGCACTGTTGAATATGTTTGAGCATTGTTGAATATGTATGAGCACTGTTGAATACGTTTGAGCACTGTTGAATATGTTTGAGCACTGTTGAATATGTTTGAGCACTGTTGAATGTGTATGAGCACTGTTGAATATGTATGAGCATTGTTGAATATGTTTGAGCACTGTTGAATATGTATGAGCACTGTTGAATATGTTTGAGCATTGTTGAATATGTTTGAGCATTGTTGAATATGTTTGAGCATTGTTGAATATGTATGAGCACTGTTGAATATGTATGAGCACTGTTGAATATGTATGAACACTGTTGAATGTGTATGATCGTTGCTGAATATGTATGAGCCCTGTTGAATATGTATGAGCACTGTTGAATATGTTTGAGCATTGTTGAATATGTTTGAACACTGTTGAATATGTTTGAGCACGGTTGAATACGTTTGCGCACTGTTGAATACGTTTGAGCACTTTTGAATACGTTTGAGCATGGTTGAATATGTTTGAGGACTGTTGAATATGTTTGAGGACTGTTGAATATGTATGAGCACCGTGGAATACGTTTGCGCATTGTTGAATATGTTTGCGCACTGTTGAATATGTTTGAGCATTGTTGAATATGTTTGCGCAATGTTGAATATGTATGAGCACTGTTGAATATGTACGAGCACTGTTGAATATGTTTGAGCATTGTTGAATATGTATGAGCACTGTTGAATACGTTTGAGCACTGTTGAATATGTTTGAGCACTGTTGAATATGTTTGAGCGCTGTTGAGTATGTTTGTGCACTGTTGAATATGTATGAGCACGGTTGAATACGTTGGAGCACGGTTGAATACGTTTGAGCGCTGTTGAATACGTTTGAGCGCTGTTGAATATGTTTGAGCGCAATTGAATATGTTTGAGCGCTGTTGAATATGTTTGAGCACTGTTGAATAAGTTTGAGCCCTGTTGAATACGTTTGAGCACGGTTGAATACGTTTGAGCACTGTTGAATACGTTTGAGCGCTGTTGAATATGTTTGAGAGCTGTTGAATATGTTTGAGCGCTGTTGAATAAGTTTGAGCACTGTTGAATACGTTTGAGCTTTGAGCACTGTTGAATATGTATGAGCACTGTTGAATACGTTTGAGCACGGTTGAATACGTTTGAGCGCTGTTGAATAAGTTTGAGCACTGTTGAATACGTTTGAGCTTTGAGCACTGTTGAATATGTATGAGCACTGTTGAATACGTTTGAGCACTGTTGGATACGTTTGAGCACGGTTGAATACGTTTGAGCACTGTTGAATATGTTTGAGCGCTGTTGAATATGTTTGAGCGCTGTTGAAAATGTTTGAGCGCTGTTGAATATGTTTGAGCGCTGTTGAATATGTTTGAGCGCAGTTGAATATGTTTGAGCGCTGTTGAATATGTTTGAGCACTGTAGAATACGTTTGTGCCCTGTTGAATACGTTTGAGCACGGTTGAATACGTTTGAGCACTGTTGAATACGTTTGAGGGCTGTTGAATATGTTTGAGCTCTGTTGAATATGTTTGAGCGCTGTTGAATAAGTTTGAGCTCTGTTGAATACGTTTGAGCTTTGAGCACTGTTGAATATGTATGAGCACTGTTGAATATGTTTGAGCACTGTTGAATCTGTATGAGCACTGTTGAATATGTATGAGCACTGTTGAATATGTTTGAGCACTGTTGAATATGTTTGAGAATGTTGAATATGTTTGAGCACTGTTGAATATGTTTGAGCACTGTTGAATATGTTTGAGCACTGTTGAATATGTATGAGCACTGTTGAATATGTTTGAGCACTGTTGAATATGTTTGAGCACTGTTGAATATGTATGAGCACTGTTGAATATGTATGAGCACTGTTGAATATGTATGAGCACTGTTGAATATGTTTGAGCACTGTTGAATATGTTTGAGCACTGTTGAATATGTTTGAGCACTGTTGAATATGTTTGAGCACTGTTGAATATGTATGAGCATTGTTGAATATGTTTGAGCACGGTTGAATATGTTTGAGCACTTGTATGGCAGGGGGGTGGGCACGGGAGCAATAGGTCAGAAGGTGAGAGCGTTGAGGGAGAACTAGGGAATATGGACAGTGTGGCTCTGAGGCAGAGCAGACGGGGAGAAGTTGCTGAACACAGCGGGTCTGGTGGCCTGAAGTGCATATGTTTTAATGCAAGGAGCATTACGGGTAAGGCAGATGAACTTAGAGCTTGGACTAGTACTTGGAACTATGATGTTGTTGCCATTACAGAGACCTGGTTGAGGGAAGGGCAGGATTGGCAGCTAAACGTTCCAGGATTTAGATGTTTCAGGCGGGATAGAGGGGGATGTAAAAGGGGAGGCGGAGTTGCGCTACTTGTTCAGGAGAGTATCACAGCTATACAGCGAGAGGACACCTCAGAGGGCAGTGAGGCTATATGGGTAGAGATCAGGAATAAGAAGGGTGCAGTCACAATGTTGGGGGTATACTACAGGCCTCCCAACAGCCAGCGGGAGATAGAGGAGCAGATAGGTAGACAGATTTTGGAAAAGAGTAAAAACAACAGGGTTGTGGTGATGGGAGACTTCAACTTCCCCAATATTGACTGGGACTCACTTAGTGCCAGGGGCTTAGACGGGGCAGAGTTTGTAAGGAGCATCCAGGAGGGCTTCTTAAAACAATATGTAAACAGTCCAACTAGGGAAGAGGCGGTACTGGACCTGGTATTGGGGAATGAGCCCGGCCAGGTGGTAGATGTTTCAGTAGGGGAGCATTTCGGTAACAGTGACCACAATTCAGTAAGTTTTAAAGTACTGGTGGACAAGGATAAGAGTGGTCCGAGGATGAATGTGCTAAATTGGGGGAAGGCTAATTATAACAATATTAGGCGGGAACTGAAGAGCATAGATTGGGGGCGGATGTTTGAGGGCAAATCAACATCTGACATGTGGGAGGCTTTCAAGTGTCAGTTGATAGGAATACAGGACAGGCATGTTCCTGTGAGGAAGAAAGACAAATACGGCAATTTTCGGGAACCTTGGATGACGAATGATATTGTAGGCCTCGTCAAAAAGAAAAAGGAGGCATTTGTCAGGGCTAAAAGGCTGGGAACAGACGAAGCCTGTGTGGCATATAAGGAAAGTAGGAAGGAACTTAAGCAGGGAGTCAGGAGGGCTAGAAGGGGTCATGAAAAGTCATTGGCAAATAGGGTTAAGGAAAATCCCAAGGCTTTTTACACTTACATAAAAAGCAAGAGGGTAGCCAGGGAAAGGGTTGGCCCACTGAAGGATAGGCAAGGGAATCTATGTGTGGAGCCAGAGGAAATGGGCGAGGTACTAAATGAATACTTTGCATCAGTATTCACCAAAGAGAAGGAATTGGTAGATGTTGAGTCTGGAGAAGGGGGTGTAGATAGCCTGGGTCACATTGTGATCCAAAAAGACGAGGTGTTGGGTGTCTTAAAAAATATTAAGGTAGATAAGTCCCCAGGGCCGGATGGGATCTACCCCAGAATACTGAAGGAGGCTGGAGAGGAAATTGCTGAGGCCTTGACAGAAATCTTTGGATCCTCGCTGTCTTCAGGGGATGTCCCGGAGGACTGGAGAATAGCCAATGTTGTTCCTCTGTTTAAGAAGGGTGGCAGGGATAATCCCGGGAACTACAGGCCGGTGAGCCTTACGTCAGTGGTAGGGAAATTACTGGAGAGAATTCTTCGAGACAGGATCTACTCCCATTTGGAAGCAAATGGACGTATTAGTGAGAGGCAGCACGGTTTTGTGAAGGGGAGGTCGTGTCTCACTAACTTGATAGAGTTTTTCGAGGAGGTCACTAAGATGATTGATGCAGGTAGGGCAGTAGATGTTGTCTATATGGACTTCAGTAAGGCCTTTGACAAGGTCCCTCATGGTAGACTAGTACAAAAGGTGAAGTCACACGGGATCAGGGGTGAACTGGCAAGGTGGATACAGAACTGGCTAGGCCATAGAAGGCAGAGGGTAGCAATGGAGGGATGCTTTTCTAATTGGAGGGCTGTGACCAGTGGTGTTCCACAGGGATCAGTGCTGGGACCTTTGCTCTTTGTAGTATATATAAATGATTTGGAGGAAAATGTAACTGGTCTGATTAGTAAGTTTGCAGACGACACAAAGGTTGGTGGAATTGCGGATAGCGATGAGGACTGTCTGAGGATACAGCAGGATTTAGATTGTCTGGAGACTTGGGCGGAGAGATGGCAGATGGAGTTTAACCTGGACAAATGTGAGGTAATGCATTTTGGAAGGGCTAATGCAGGTAGGGAATATACAGTGAATGGTAGAACCCTCAAGAGTATTGAAAGTCAAAGAGATCTAGGAGTACAGGTCCACAGATCACTGAAAGGGGCTACACAGGTGGAGAAGGTAGTCAAGAAGGCATACGGCATGCTTGCCTTCATTGGCCGGGGCATTGAGTATAAGAATTGGCAAGTCATGTTGCAGCTGTATAGAACCTTAGTTAGGCCACACTTGGAGTATAGTGTTCAATTCTGGTCGCCACACTACCAGAAGGATGTGGAGGCTTTAGAGAGGGTGCAGAAGAGATTTACCAGAATGTTGCCTGGTATGGAGGGCATAAGCTATGAGGAGCGATTGAATAAACTCGGTTTGTTCTCACTGGAACGAAGGAGGTTGAGGGGCGACCTGATAGAGGTATACAAAATTATGAGGGGCATAGACAGAGTGGATAGTCAGAGGCTTTTCCCCAGGGTAGAGGGGTCAATTACTAGGGGGCATAGGTTTAAGGTGAGAGGGGCAAAGTTTAGAGTAGATGTACGAGGCAAGTTTTTTACGCAGAGGGTAGTGGGTGCCTGGAACTCACTACCGGAGGAGGTAGTGGAGGCAGGGACGATAGGGACATTTAAGGGGCATCTTGACAAATATATGAATAGGATGGGAATAGAAGGATACGGACCCAGGAAGTGTAGAAGATTGTAGTTTAGTCGGGCAGTATGGTCGGCACGGGCTTGGAGGGCCGAAGGGCCTGTTCCTGTGCTGTACATTTCTTTGTTCTTTGTTTGTTCTTTGTTCACTGTTGAATATGTATGAGCATTGTTGAATATGTTTGAGCACTGTTGAATATGTTTGAGCACTGTTGAATATGTATGAGCATTGTTGAATATGTTTGAGCACGGTTGAATATGTTTGAGCACTGTTGAATATTTATGAGCACTGTTGAATATGTATGAGCACTGTTGAATACGTTTGAGCACGGTTGAATACGCTTGAGCACTGTTGAATACGTTTGAGCACTGTTGAATATGTTTGAGAGCTGTCGAATATGTTTGAGCAATGCTGAATATGTTTGAGCACTGTTGAATATGTTTGAGCACTGTTGAATAAGTTTGAGCACTGTTGAATATGTTTGAGCACTGTTGAATACCCATCATGTGAATATAATTAAACACAAAATAAATACAAATAATTAATACTGCATCTCATAAATCTGGATCTAAATGACCCAAAGAGCTGACATAATTCCAGAATTCTCATGACTATATGGACCTTTATTTAAGATATGAGAGATATATAATTACTACAAAGAAACCAGAACTGGGGTGTCATTCTCCGACCCCCCAGCGGGTCGGAGAATGGCCGTTGACCACCGTGAATCCCGCCCCCGCCAGTTGCCGAAGTCTCCGAAGGGAGAAAAGTCGGCGGGGCGTTAATGGCGCCGCTGACGTCGGAGAATGTCACGGGTGGGCTCAAGGCAGCCGATTTTGGGCCTGCCGATATTCTCCCGTCCGGATGGGCCGAAGTCCCGTCGACATGATCACGGGTCAAGTCGACGTAAATCAAACCTCCTTTTAATCGGCGTCAACCTGTGCTCAAGGTTTACGCCGACCAGCGTGGAGGTGGGTGACGGCCTGGGGGGTTGGTCGCTGGACAGGCGACGGCGTGGCCGCAGTCTGAATGTGTGGGGAGAGGTGTGTGTAGGGTTGTGTGTGTGTGTGTGTGCGGCGGGGGGGGGGGGGGGGTGGTTAGAGTGGGCTGGGCACGGGGGAGTGCCGGGAGGGGGGGGTCAGTGCCGGGGAGGAGGATGGGGGGCCCGTGCCGGGGAGGGAGATGGGGGGGTCCGTGCCGGGGAGGAGGATGGGGGGCCCGTGCCGGGGAGGGGGATGGGGGTGGGTCCGTGCCGGTGAGGGGGATGGGGGGGGGGGGTCCGTGCCGGGGAGGAGGATGGGGGCCCATGCCGGGGAGGAGGATGGGGGGCCCGTGCCGGGGAGGGTGGGTGCGTGGGCAAGTGAGTTGGTCCACCTGGCCAGGTGCCAGCCTCCAACAGTTGGACCCATGCGGTCCATGCCACCTGGCTGGGGGAAGGAGGGGGTATGAGCAATGATGACATGTCGTCGTTCCCCTCCCCCCCACCAGGCCGTCATGTTTTCCGATCATCCAGCGATGTTGGCCGCCTTGGCGGCAGCCGCTAATGTCCATGTTGCCCTGGATGAGGAGGAGGAGGAGGAGGAGGAGGAGGAGCGTGCCAGAGAGGCGACGCAGGCTGCCGCAGAGGGGCAGTCGGCAGCCGCCCAGGCTGGAGGGACACCTGACCGACAGGACGAGGAGGGGGAGGAGGACGTCGTGGCCCCACGGCAACGGAGGCACCCGAGGGCGCCCCGTGTGTACCGGCCCCGGCAGTCATACCAGGACCTCACGGACCGGGAATGCAGGAGGAGACTCCGGATGAGGCGGGAAACCGTGGCACACATCTGCCACCTGCTGGCACACCTGTCACCGCGTGGCATTGGCGGGGGACACCCTCTCCCCGTGTCCGTCAAGGTTACGGTGGCCCTGAACCTTTATGCAACGGGGTCATTCCAGGCACCGAGTGGGGACCTGTCCGGCATATCGCAGACATCGGTGCATCGGTGCATCCGGGCAGTGACAGACGCCCTATATGCCATGGCGCACCGCTACATCCGCTTCCCCGTGAACCGGGCCAGCCAAGATGCCCGGGCCGTGGGCTTCTCTGCTGTGGCCGGGTTCCCCATGGTCCAGGGCGCGATCAATGGGATGCACGTCGCCGTGCGGCCACCTGCAGAGAACAGGGCCGTGTTCACTAATAGGAAGGGGACCTATTCGATGAACATACAGGTGGTCTGCGACCACCGCATGATGATCCTGCACATCTGCGCCCGTTACCCAGGCAGTGTACACGACTCATGCGTGTTGTCGCGGTCATCCATCCCCGGCATGTACGAGGGACGCCATCCCCGGCTGAGGGGATGGTTGCTGGGCGACAGGGGCTTCCCATTGCGATCGTGGCTGATGACGCCGATACGGAGGCCACGCAATGAGGCGGAGAACCGCTACAATGATGCCCATGTAGCGACAAGGGGAGTGATCGAGAGGTGTTTTGGCGTGCTGAAGGTGCGTTTCAGGTGCCTGGACCTCTCTGGGGGTGCCCTCCAGTATCGGTCAGATAGGGTCGGCCGCATCGTTGTGGTGTGCTGCGTCCTGCACAACATAGCCCAGCAGGGGGGCGATGTGCCGCAGGCAGAGGAGGGCGGAGCGGAGGAGCAGCAGGACGAGGCGCAGTCCTCCCCAGATGAGGGGGATGGGGGCAATGGTCAGGGCAGACGGGGTAGACACAGGCGGGTGGCTGTCCACCGTTACCGGCTGGCCCAGCGGGCATGGGACAGGCTGATAGCCGCCTGCTTCACTGACTAGATGGGCGTGGGAATCGGGTAGTATGGCCACAGACCGCACACCATGGCAACAGCCGCCCACCCACACCCCCCACCCATCCACCCACCCAGCACCCTCACCCCCCTCCCCAACCCCACCCACCCCACCCGCATGCACACCACCCCCCCCCCATTGCCGATCCACCTGCGGCACAACGGGCCGGGCTCACACAGTTGCGGGTGGACGCGTGTCTATTGCAGGCCATGGAGGATGATGACAACCCGCCCTGCGGTGAGCTCCTGGCTCCACATCGTTGGACTATGTCTGACCCATGGCCACAGTACCACCATCCACCCGGACCATCCCTGCATGCGGCTGTGACACTGCAGCGCACGGTCCCGTCCTCTGCCCGGGGGGGATGTTGATGGCGGCCCAGGGGGAAGGGGGCAGACTCACCTGGGGCTGAGGTAAGACCACCCCTCACACACACACTTGCGCTCAACGTACATGACACGCCCGCACACTTTGGACAGAGCACAAAGGCAGCTTCGGTAGGTGTAACATTGACTTTAATAACCAAAGGAGTTCATGCACGTGCCCTAGCCCCTAAAACTCATCTGTGCCCTGCACCCGTGCCAACTTACTCAGTGTCTAATTGTTTGGCCTTACGGGCCCTTTGACTACGTCGACGTGGTTCCCCAGACTGTACAGCAGAACTGGAGGTGGACTCCTGTGATTCCTGCCCTCTGACACGGGATCCCTTTGGCGGCCGTTTCCTGGGGCGTCCTGGCCTAGATGGGCCAGGCTGCGGCCCGGGCGACTGGGATGGCGAGCTGCCAGCCTGTCCTGCCCGTTGCCCACCCGATGCACCTGGGACGGAAGGGGGCGGGGTGTCCGAGGTGTCGCGGTGTTCCGGGACCTCCCCTACAGGGGGACCCGTGACGGACCACACCACCTCCTCCTCCCTCGGGGTGCCCGATGGCCTCCAGGCCTCTACATGGGTGGGGGATGCGAACGGACTGGCCATCCGACGCCCCCCCGACATCTGGCGCTGCCAGTCCTGGAGGCCCGTGCTGGTATCGACAGGGGTCTGCAGGTTTGCAGCCATGGAGCCCAGGGGGTTGGCAAACCCTGTCTGTGACAGTGCGACGCCGGCTCGCACATGGCCAATGGCGCCCATGCCCTCAGCGATGGCCTGCAGAGACTGGGCTATGGCCTGCTGAGACTGGGCTATGGCCTGCAGAGACTGGGCCATGGCCTGCTGAGACTGGGCTATGGCCTGCTGAGACTGGGCCATGGCCTGCTGAGACTGGGCCATGGCCTGCTGAGACTGGGCCATGGCCTGCTGAGACTGGGCCATGGCCTGCTGAGACTGGGCCATGGCCTGAAGAGACTGGGCTATGGCCTGCAGAGACTGGGCCATGGCGTTGAGCGCCTCTGCCATCTGGCGCTGGCACTGGCTCGTGGCCTCCTGTGAGAGGGCAGCCATGTCCTGGGCCACAGACGCCGCCTGCACGGAAAGCCCCAGGCCTCGCAAACCGTTCCCCATGTCTGACACCGTCGCACCCATTGCCTCCACCGCGGACGCCACCCGTGCGGTGTCGGCCTGGGTGGCACGCATGACCGGGACCACTCCCAGCTCCTGGACGCGGGTGGACTCCTCCACCTGCGACTGCAGCCGCCGCAAGCCGGCCGTCACCCTCTTCGCTCGTCTCCGGGTCGGTGGTTGCATTGGATCTATGTGTGGGTGTGGTAACTCCAGGAACCCGGGATCCATCTGGGCAGCAGATGTTCGCTTGGGCTGGGCTGCCCTCCGACCGCCCGGCCCCTCTGCTGCTCCTACCTCCACCTGCTGCACCGGGACGGCTGTGTTGTGCGCACCAGTGAGTGTACCAGACGCCTCATCACTAAAGTGCCCAACCGTGGTGAGTGTTTCTGCGATGGTGGAGGGTGTTGGTGACAGCAGTGGCGTTGTGTCGTGCTCTTCGTCCCACTCTGAGTCCATGGCACTTTGGGGTGGGGGTTCGTCTCCACCCATCCACTCTGTGTCACTGTCCGGTATTTCGTCTTCCTGGGTAGTGCTGTCCCGGGTAGGGGTGTCCCGGGTAGGGGTGTCCTGGGTAGGGGTGTCCTGGGTAGTGGTGTCCTGGCTCGGCTGTGACGGGGGGCTGTGGCTGCCCCTCTCGTCGCTGGGTGGCACGCGCCTGTGTCGTCGCACCGGGAGCGTACCGGGTCCTCGTGAGAAGACCAAAGGCAGGTGAAACACCAAGAGCAATAGTGGTGAAGTTCCATCGCTACACGGACAGAGAGATGGTCCTGAGCTGGGCCAAGAAGGCACGGAGTAGCAAATGGGAGAATGCGGTGATACGTGTGTATCAGGACTGGAGTGCGGAGGTGGCGAGAAGGAGGGAGGGCGAGCTTTAACCGGGCCAAGGCGGTGCTCCATAGGAAGAAAATAAAATTTGGGATGCTGCAGCCGGCGCGATTGTGGGTCACGCATCAGGGCAAGCACCACTACTTCGAGACGGCGGATGAGGCATGGACATTCATCCAAGAAGAGAAACTGGACTAGATTTGAGAGTTTGATGTTTGGAGAGAAGCAGCGAGGTGGTGGTACAGGAATGTAAAGTGGGGAAAGGGGAGGGCTATTGTACAGCAATGTTGGACGGGGAATTTCTCTCCCCCCGATGGGGGGACACGAAGAAATGTGGGCGCCGGTGGAAAAAGGGACAGGGAAGGGGAATGAGGGAACTGCACCATAGGGGGCGGGGCCGAGAGGAAAGCGCGGGTATTTTCCCGCGCTATGGAAATTATAGCGGGAAAACGGGCGCAGGAAGGAAGGGAGCCCCACACGCAGGGAGGTCAAAGAGTGAACGGGGGAAGCCGAGGTCAGCCAGAGTTAGCTGACTTCCGGAAGCAATATGGGGGGAGTAACCAAGCTAGAGGGGGATCTAGTGGGGGGGGGGGGGGGGGGGGGGGATTAACTGGGTTGCTGCTGCTGAGTGCAAGGGGGAGCTGGTAAGAGATGAGGTGATCGGGGCGGGAAGGCGCCGCCTGGGGGACAGACGGGTGCGCGGGACCTGGATGAGGAGATGGCCTAAAAAAGGGGATGGCTAGTCGACGAGGGGGGGGGCGGTGAATGGCCCCCCAATCCGGCTGATCACGTGGAATGTGAGAGGCTTAAATGGGCCGATTAAGAGGGCACGGGTGTTTGCGCACTTAAAGAGACTGAAGGCGGACATAGTCATGCTCCAGGAGACGCACCTGAAGGTGGCGGATCAGGTTAGACTAAGAAATGGATGGGTGGGACAGGTATTCCACTCCGGGTTGGACGCGAAAAACAGAGGGGTGGCAATATTGGTGGGGAAACGTGTATCATTCGAGGCTAAGAATATAGTGGTGGATAGTGGGGGCAGATATGTGATGGCGAGTGGCAGACTGCAGGGAGAGGCGGTTGTGCTGGTGAGTGTATATGCCCCGAACTGGGATGACGCGGGATTCATGAAACGAATGCTGGGACGTATCCCGGACCTGGAGGTGGGAAATTTGGTTATGGGGGGGGGACTTTAACACAGTGCTGGATCCAGGGCTAGACCGGTCCAGATCCAGGACCGGGAGAAGGCCGGCAGCGGCCAAGGTGCTTCAGGGATTTATGGAACAAACGGGGGGAGTGGATCTGTGGAGATTCGCCAGGCCGATGGCTAGAGAGTTCTCTTTCTTCTCCCACGTCCATAAGGTATACTCCCGGATAGACTTTTTCGTTTTGGGAAGGGCACTGATCCCGAAAGTGGCAGGAACGGAGTACTCGGCCATAGCCGTTTCAGACCACGCCCCGCATTGGGTGGATTTGGAACGAGGAGAGGAAAGGGAGCAGCGCCCACTCTGGCGACTAGATATGGGACTACTGGCGGACAAGGGGGTCTGCGGAAGGGTGAGGGGGTGTATTGAGCGATACCTGGAGGTCAACGACGATGGGGAGGTTCAGGTGGGGGTAGTATGGGAAGCGCTTAAGGCGGTGGTTAGAGGAGAGCTGATCTCCATCAGAGCCCACAAGGGGAAACAAGAGGGCAAAGAAAGAGAGAGATTAGTGGGGGAAATTTTGAGGGTGGATAAAAAATATGCGGAGGCCCCAGACGAAGGGCTATACAGAGAAAGACGAAGACTACAGACGGAGTTTGACCTGCTGACCACGGGAAAGGCAGAGGCACAGTGGAGGAAGGCACAGGGGATGCAATATGAGTATGGGGAAAAGGCGAGCCAGCAGTTGGCCCACCAACTTCGGAAGAGGATAGCGGCGAGAGAGATCGGGGGAGTTAGGGACGAAACGGGAAATATGGAGCAGAGAGCAGGGAAAGTGAACGAGGTGTTCAAGGCCTTTTATGAGAGGCTATATAAGTCCCAACCCCCGGAGGAAAAGAAGGAATGTTACACTTTCTGGACCAGCTAAGGTTCCCAAGGGTGGAGGAGCAGGAGGTGGCAGGTCTGGGGGCGCCAATCTAGGTGGATGAGGTGATTAAAGGACTGGGGAACATGCAGGCAGGGAAGGCCCCAGGACCAGACGGGTTTCCGGTGGAATTCTACAGGAAGTATATGGATCTGTTGGCCCCGCTCTTGGCGAGAACCTTTAATGAGGCTAAGGAAAGGGGGATGCTACCCCCGACAATGTCGGAGGCGACGATATCGCTAATCCTGAAACGAGATAAAGACCCGCTGCAATGCGGGTCATACAGGCCTATCTCACTCCTAAATGTAGATGCCAAACTGCTGGCAAGCGTAGTCACAAACCGGCAAAGATCGGGGTATTTTCGGCTACATAGGGGTACAAGACAAGGGTGTCCACTGTCCCCGTTACTGTTCGCGTTGGCAATTGAACCACTGGCCATAGCGCTGAGGGACTCGAAGAAGTGGAGGGGGGTGCTTAGAGGGGGGGAGGAGCACCGAGTGTCGCTCTACGCAGATGATCTACTGCTATACGTTGCGGACCCGGTAGAGGGGATGACAGAGATTATGCAGATACTTAGGGAGTTTGGAGAGTTCTCGGGATACAAACTAAATATGGGGAAGAGCGGGCTTTTTGTAATGCACCCCGGGGAACAGGGAAAGGGGATAGATGCTCTGCCGCTGAGGAGATTGGAAAGGAACTTCCGATACCTGGAGATCCAGGTGGCCAGGAACTGGGGAACCCTGCATAGACTTAACCTGACGCGACTGGTGGAGCAGATGGAGGAGGACTTTAAGAGGTGGGATATGGTGCCGCTGTCGCTGGCGGGCAGAGTGCAGGCGGTAAAAATGGTGGTTCTCCCGAGGTTTCTTTTCGTGTTCCAGTGCCTCCCCATTCTGATCACAAAGGCCTTTTTTTTAAAAATAGACAGGGGCATTACGAGCTTTGTGTGGACAGGAATGACCCCGAGAGTAAAGAGGGGGTTCCTGCAGCGCAGTAGGGACAGAGGGGGATTGGCGCTGCCGAGTTTGAGCGACTACTACTGGGCCGCCAATGTGTCGATGGTCTGTAAGTGGATGAGGGAGGAAGATGGAGCAGCGTGGAAGAAGCTGGAGATGGCGTCCTGTAAGGGAACGAGCCTAAAAGCGCTGGTGACGGCCCTGCTGCCGTTCTCGCCGAAAAGGTACACCACAAATCCAGTGGTGGTGGCAACCTTGAGGATCTGGGGGCAGTGGAGGCGACACAGGGGAGTGACGGGTGCCTCGGTGTGGTCCCCGATAAGGAATAACCACAGGTTTGTCCCAGGGAGGATGGATGGGGGGTTCCAGTGCTGGCAACGAGCAGGAATTAGGAAGCTGAGGGACCTGTTTATAGACGGGACGTTTGCAAGTCTGGGAGCGCTAGAAGAAAAATATAAGTTGCCCCCAGGGAACGCCTTCCGATATATGCAAGTGAGGGCATTTGCGAGGCAACAGGTGAGGGAATTTCCGCAGCTCCCGACGCAGGGGATCCTAGATAGAGTGATTTCGGGGGCATGGGTTGGAGAGGGCAAAGTGTCCGAAATATACCGGGAGATGAGGGGGAGGCGATGATAGAGGAGCTGAAGGGAAAATGGGAAGAATAGCTGGGGGAAGAGATTGAGTTGGGGCTATGGGCTGATGCCCTAAGTAGGGTAAATTCCTCGTCCTCGTGTGCCAGGCTTAGCCTGATTCAATTTAAGGTTCTACATAGAGCACATATGACGGGAGCAAGACTGAGCAGGTTTTTCAGGGTGGAGGACAGGTGTGGGAGGTGCTCAGGAAGCTCGGCGAACCACACACACATGTTCTGGTCGTGTCCGGCACTGCATGAGTTCTGGGGGGGCGTGGCAAGGGTGATCTCAAAGGTGGTGAAGGTCCGGGTCAAGCCAGGCTGGGGGTTAGCTATAGTTGGGCCGATCCACGGGTAGGGGGGACTTTGCCAGGGGCTGGGGGCACTGTTGGGGGGTGGTCATGGGCTTGCGAGCCGGCCAAAGGGGGGACACTTTCGCAAGCCGTGTCTGCGTGCAGCGAACACCGTGTGATTCCCCGGGCCGTATCGGCAGCTAGAACTGGGTGCTCTACGCTGACGGCATGCTAGCCCCCAGCAAAATGGATCGATGGCCATTTTGCACCGAATTATCAGGCGTATAATGCCACCGTTCCCTCGCCAGTGTGGGGACATTGCCCAGAATCGGAGAATCCAGCCCATGGGGGCTCAGGGGGAGCTGTAGTGGAGGAATGAATGTTGGTTACAGAGGTCAGGAGCGGATCTGCCGTACAATCCTCGACATTCCTGCATCTGCCCAACTTGGATTCTGTCAGTATCGGCAGAAGCTGAACACAGAATAACTGGGCTTCATTTATTCAGTTTCTACTTTGTTAACAATGTTGGTTTCAGCCAAGAGTCAATAGTCTTGTGGCCAGTTTGAGATCTGTGGAGCTCGTCCCATTGGCTTGGAATTAAACCAATTCTTTGTCCCCATTACTTTACAAGAAAGAAGAAACTCCCAATTTATGCTAAATGAAAGTCAATGGATCATCGAGACCCTCCCGCCGGCGGGGAGTCGGAGCATGGCGGTCCGATTCTCCGTCTCAGCGGGAAACGCGATCCGGGACGGAGAATCCCGCCTCCAGAATTCAGCAATGCGGAGTAACAATCCGATTTTCAGGTTTCCTCTTGTATTTAATGGCCTCAAGAGAAGAACATTATCAACATTACTATTCCAATAGAAATCTGACAGCGGAGGCCATTCTCCCCGGCATGTCTGTGGTGACCAAATGGAAGATCCATTTAGTTCCAGCTCTTTCTCCATTTCAACTATAAACCACTCCCCTTGGTGAATTCCTTCTGCTCCTGCTTCCGCCCAGATCACTCGTCACCAATAGTTCATTGAAAATTGATTTCAGTTGAAACTGATCTTTGCCAGAAGTTATTTGCTCGATTCTAGTAAAATGCTCCCCATGAAACAGTTAATGCAGCGACGACAGTGAGTGAGCTGCCCCCGGCTGCCAGAGACAGAGCGAGAGCCAGTCTGGAGACAGCCACAGCAATCTGTCCCAATAACTCCAACACACAGCGACCCCCAGTGACCCAGAGCAACACTCCTGTCCACAGAGTACTGCACTCAACCCGGGGCGCCGTGAGACTGAGATTAATGTTTGGGAGAGGCCTGGAGAACTCAGCTGTCTTCAGTCACAGGGGCGTGGGGGATACAGTCAGAGATTAAAAAGACATTTCAGCTGCACTGAAGGGAAGCTCCCAAAACTGGGAGCAATCTGTGCCAGTGAGTGCTGTGACCCTGTACAACCCCAATGCTGATGGTGAATAATCACTGCATAAACACGGAATAAACACCGAATAATCACTGCATAAACACTGCATAAACACCGAATAAACACCTAATAATCACTGCATAAACACGGAATAAACACCGAATAATCACTGCATAAACACTGCATAAACACGGAATAAACACCGAATAATCACTGCATAAACACTGAATAAACACTGCATAAACACCGAATAATCACTGCATAAACACTGCATAAACACGGAATAAACACCGAATAATCACTGCATATACACTGAATAAACACTGCATAAACACGGAATAAACACCGAATAATCACTGCATATACAAGATCTTACCTGTGACAGCAAAACACAAAGTCAGGAAGCAGAGATATGCCCAGGGCGCAGTGAGGGGGAAAGGCATGCTGAATTGGGTGCAATGTGGGGAAGGTGTCTGCCCTCTCCAGTCAGGACCGACACTGACAGCTGCAGGCGGGCCGAAGGATTTTAACCGGGGACAAACCTGGGCTAATGGGAGCCAGGGGCTGTTCTACCAGGAATTGTTTGCTGTTATTTCCGGTTTCTACCAAAAGTTATCGCAAATGGAAGAGGGCTGCACGGGGTGGAGGGAGATCGCAGGTTCCGCTGGCCCACCGGCGTGAACCCAGTTCAAAAAGTATTTCCCACGAACTGAAGTGCATTAAACTGATTTTGCAGATGCGGGTGTTTATCTCGAACTTAATCCTGCAGCGTCTCACACTGGGGTGTCTGCACCTTAATACCTCAAATACCCCATTGAAATATCGGCGCAATTGTAACCCCGGAACCAACGAAGCATTTTCAAAATTCTTTCACTCGTTCCTGCACTGAGACCTGGAGATGGTTCACAGACTCCCACTGTCTGGAGGGAGTGAATGTGGAGGGAGTGAATGTCTGGAGGGAGTGAATGTGGAGGGAGTGAATGTCTGTGGAGGGAGTGAATGTGGAGGGAGTGAATGTCTGTGGAGGGAGTGAATGTGGAGGGAGTGAATGTCTGTGGAGGGAGTGAATGTCTGTGGAGGGAGTGATTGTCTGTGGAGGGAGTGAATGTCTGTGGAGGGAGTGAATGTCTGTGGAGGGAGTGAATGTCTGTGGAGGGAGTGATTGTCTGTGGAGGGAGTGAATGTCTGTGGAGGGAGTGAATGTCTGTGGAGGGAGTGAATGTGGAGGGAGTGAATGTCTTTGGAAGGAGTGAATGTCTGTGGAGGGAGTGATTGTCTGTGGAGGGAGTGAATGTCTGTGGAGGGAGTGAATGTCTGTGGAGGGAGTGAATGTGGAGGGAGTGAATGTCTGTGGAAGGAGTGAATGTCTGTGGAGGGAGGGATTGTCTGGAGGGAGTGAATGTGGAGGGAGTGAATGTCTGGAGGGAGTGAATGTGGAGGGAGTGAATGTCTGGAGGGAGTGAATGTGGAGGGAGTGAATGTCTGTGGAGGGAGTGAATGTCTGTGGAGGGAGTGAATGTCTGTGGAGGGGGTGATTGTGGAGGGAGTGAATGTCTGTGGAGGGAGAGATTGTGGAGGGAGTGAATGTGGAGGGAGTGAATGTGGAGGGAGTGAATGCGGAGGGAGTGAATGTCTGTGGAGGGAGTGAATGTCTGTGGAGGGAGTGATTGTGGAGGGAGTGAATGTGGAGGGAGTAAATGCGGAGGGAGTGAATGTCTGTGGAGGGAGTGAATGTCTGTGGAGGGAGTGATTGTGGAGGGAGTGAATGTGGAGGGAGTGATTGTGGAGGGAGTGAATGTCTGGAGGGAGTGAATGTGGAGGGAGTGAATGTCTGTGGAGGGAGTGAATGTTTCTGGAGGCAGTGAATGTGGAGGGAGTGAATGTGGAGGGAGTGAATGTATGGAGGGAGTGAATGTGGAGGGAGTGAATGTCTGTGGAGGGAGTGAATGTGGAGGGAGTGAATGTCTGTGGAGGGAGTGAATGTTTCTAGAGGGAGTGAATGTCTGGAGGGAGTGAATGTGGAGGGAGTGAATGTCTGGAGGGAGTGAATGTGGAGGGAGTGAATGTCTGTGGAGAGAGTGAATGTCTGGAGGGAGTGAATGTCTGTGGAGGGAGTGAATGTCTGTGGAGGGAGTGAATGTCTGTGGAGGGAGTGAATGTCTGGAGGGAGTGAATGTGGAGGGAGTGAATGTCTGTGGAGGGAGTGATTGTCTGTGGAGGGAGTGAATGTCTGTGGAGGGAGTGAATGTCTGTGGAGGGAGTGAATGTGGAGGGAGTGAATGTCTGTGGAAGGAGTGAATGTCTGTGGAGGGAGGGATTGTCCGGAGGGAGTGAATGTGGAGGGAGTGAATGTCTGGAGGGAGTGAATGTGGAGGGAGTGAATGTCTGGAGGGAGTGAATGTGGAGGGAGTGAATGTCTGTGGAGGGAGTGAATGTCTGTGGAGGGAGTGAATGTCTGTGGAGGGGGTGATTGTGGAGGGAGTGAATGTCTGTGGAGGGAGAGATTGTGGAGGGAGTGAATGTGGAGGGAGTGAATGTGGAGGGAGTGAATGCGGAGGGAGTGAATGTCTGTGGAGGGAGTGAATGTCTGTGGAGGGAGTGATTGTGGAGGGAGTGAATGTGGAGGGAGTAAATGCGGAGGGAGTGAATGTCTGTGGAGGGAGTGAATGTCTGTGGAGGGAGTGATTGTGGAGGGAGTGAATGTGGAGGGAGTGATTGTGGAGGGAGTGAATGTCTGGAGGGAGTGAATGTGGAGGGAGTGAATGTCTGGAGGGAGTGAATGTGGAGGGAGTGAATGTCTGTGGAGGGAGTGAATGTCTGTGGAGGGAGTGAATGTGGAGGGAGTGATTGTGGAGGGAGTGAATGTCTGGAGGGAGTGAATGTGGAGGGAGTGAATGTCTGGAGGGAGTGAATGTCTGTGGAGGGAGTGAATGTCTGTGGAGGGAGTGATTGTGGAGGGAGTGAATGTGGAGGGAGTGATTGTGGAGGGAGTGAATGTCTGGAGGGAGTGAATGTGGAGGGAGTGAATGTCTGTGGAGGGAGTGAATGTTTCTGGAGGCAGTGAATGTGGAGGGAGTGAATGTGGAGGGAGTGAATGTATGGAGGGAGTGAATGTGGAGGGAGTGAATGTCTGTGGAGGGAGTGAATGTGGAGGGAGTGAATGTCTGTGGAGGGAGTGAATGTTTCTAGAGGGAGTGAATGTCTGGAGGGAGTGAATGTGGAGGGAGTGAATGTCTGGAGGGAGTGAATGTGGAGGGAGTGAATGTCTGTGGAGAGAGTGAATGTCTGGAGGGAGTGAATGTCTGTGGAGGGAGTGAATGTCTGTGGAGGGAGTGAATGTCTGTGGAGGGAGTGAATGTCTGGAGGGAGTGAATGTCTGTGGAGGGAGTGAATGTCTGTGGAGGGAGTGATTGTCTGTGGAGGGAGTGAATGTCTGTGGAGGGAGTGAATGTCTGTGGAGGGAGTGAATGTGGAGGGAGTGAATGTCTGTGGAAGGAGTGAATGTCTGTGGAGGGAGGGATTGTCCGGAGGGAGTGAATGTGGAGGGAGTGAATGTCTGGAGGGAGTGAATGTGGAGGGAGTGAATGTCTGGAGGGAGTGAATGTGGAGGGAGTGAATGTCTGTGGAGGGAGTGAATGTCTGTGGAGGGAGTGAATGTCTGTGGAGGGGGTGATTGTGGAGGGAGTGAATGTCTGTGGAGGGAGAGATTGTGGAGGGAGTGAATGTGGAGGGAGTGAATGTGGAGGGAGTGAATGCGGAGGGAGTGAATGTCTGTGGAGGGAGTGAATGTCTGTGGAGGGAGTGATTGTGGAGGGAGTGAATGTGGAGGGAGTAAATGCGGAGGGAGTGAATGTCTGTGGAGGGAGTGAATGTCTGTGGAGGGAGTGATTGTGGAGGGAGTGAATGTGGAGGGAGTGATTGTGGAGGGAGTGAATGTCTGGAGGGAGTGAATGTGGAGGGAGTGAATGTCTGGAGGGAGTGAATGTGGAGGGAGTGAATGTCTGTGGAGGGAGTGAATGTCTGTGGAGGGAGTGAATGTGGAGGGAGTGATTGTGGAGGGAGTGAATGTCTGGAGGGAGTGAATGTGGAGGGAGTGAATGTCTGGAGGGAGTGAATGTCTGGAGGGAGTGAATGTGGAGGGAGTGAATGTCTGTGGAGAGAGTGAATGTCTGGAGGGAGTGAATGTCTGGAGTGAGTGAATGTGGAGGGAGTGAATGTCTGTGGAGGGAGTGAATGTCTGTGGAGGGAGTGAATGTCTGTGGAGGGAGTGATTGTATGGAGGGAGTGAATGTCTGTGGAGGGAGTGAATGTCTGTGGAGGGAGTGAATGTGGAGGGAGTGAATGTCTGTGGAGGGAGTGAATGTGGAGGGAGTGACTGTCTGTGGAGGGAGTGAATGTCTGTGGAGGGAGTGATTGTGGAGGGAGTGAATGTGGAGGGACTGAATGACTGTGGAGGGAGTGAATGTCTGTGGAGAGAGTGAATGTGGAGAGAGTGAATGTGGAGGGAGTGAATGTCTGTGGAGGGAGTGAATGTATGTGGAGTGAGTGAATGTCTGTGGAGGGAGTGAATGTGGAGAGAGTGAATGTCTGTGGAGGGAGTGAATGTGGAGGGAGTGAATGTCTGTGGAGGGAGTGAATGTCTGTGGAGGGAGTGAATGTGGAGGGGGTGATTGTGGAGGGAGTGAATGTGGAGGGAGTGAATGTGGAGGGAGCGAATGTGGAGGGAGTGAATGTCTGTGGAGGGAGTGAATGTCTGGAGGGAGTGAATGTGGAGGGAGTGAATGTCTGTGGAGGGAGTGAATGTTTGTGGAGGGAGTGAATGTGGAGGGAGTGAATGTCTGTGGAGGGAGTGAATGTCTGTGGAGGGAGTGAATGTGGAGGGAGTGAATGTCTGTGGAGGGAGTGAATGTCTGGAGGGAGTGAATGTGGAGGGAGTGAATGTCTGTGGAGGGAGTGAGTGTCTGTGGAGGGAGTGAATGTGGAGGGAGTGAATGGCTGTGGAGGGAGTGAATGTCTGTGGAGGGAGTGAATGTCTGTGGAGGGAGTGAATGTCTGTGGAGGGAGTGAATGTCTGGAGGGAGTGAATGTCTGTGGAGGGAGTGAATGTCTGTGGAGGGAGTGAATGTCTGTGGAGGGAGTGAATGTCTGTGGAGGGAGTGAATGTCTGTGGGGGGAGTGAATGTCTGTGGAGGGAGTGAATGTGGAGGGAGTGAATGTGGAGGGAGTGACTGTCTGTGGAGGGAGTGAATGTCTGTGGAGGGAGTGATTGTGGAGGGAGTGAATGTCTGTGGAGGGAGTGAATGTCTGTGGAGGGAGGGATTGTCTGGAGGGAGTGAATGTGGAGGGAGTGAATGTCTGGAGGGAGTGAATGTGGAGGGAGTGAATGTCTGGAGGGAGTGAATGTGGAGGGAGTGAATGTCTGTGGAGGGAGTGAATGTCTGTGGAGGGAGTGAATGTCTGTGAAGGGGGTGATTGTGGAGGGAGTGAATGTCTGTGGAGGGAGAGATTGTGGAGGGAGTGAATGTGGAGGGAGTAAATGCGGAGGGAGTAAATGCGGAGGGAGTGAATGTCTGTGGAGGGAGTGAATGTCTGTGGAGGGAGTGATTGTGGAGGGAGTGAATGTGGAGGGAGTAAATGCGGAGGGAGTGAATGTCTGTGGAGGGAGTGAATGTCTGTGGAGGGAGTGATTGTGGAGGGAGTGAATGTGGAGGGAGTGATTGTGGAGGGAGTGAATGTCTGGAGGGAGTGAATGTGGAGGGAGTGAATGTCTGGAGGGAGTGAATGTCTGGAGGGAGTGAATGTGGAGGGAGTGAATGTCTGTGGAGAGAGTGAATGTCTGGAGGGAGTGAATGTCTGGAGGGAGTGAATGTGGAGGGAGTGAATGTCTGTGGAGGGAGTGAATGTCTGTGGAGGGAGTGATTGTCTGGAGGGAGTGAATGTCTGTGGAGGGAGTGAATGTCTGTGGAGGGAGTAAATGTGGAGGGAGTGAATGTCTGTGGAGGGAGTGAATGTGGAGGGAGTGACTGTCTGTGGAGGGAGTGAATGTCTGTGGAGGGAGTGATTGTGGAGGGAGTGAATGTGGAGGGAGTGAATGACTGTGGAGGGAGTGAATGTCTGTGGAGAGAGTGAATGTGGAGAGAGTGAATGTGGAGGGAGTGAATGTCTGTGGAGGGAGTGAATGTATGTGGAGGGAGTGAATGTCTGTGGAGGGAGTGAATGTGGAGAGAGTGAATGTCTGTGGAGGGAGTGAATGTGGAGGGAGTGAATGTCTGTGGAGGGAGTGAATGTCTGTGGAGGGAGTGAATGTGGAGGGGGTGATTGTGGAGGGAGTGAATGTGGAGGGAGTGAATGTGGAGGGAGGGAATGTCTGTGGAGGGAGTGAATGTCTGGAGGGAGTGAATGTGGAGGGAGTGAATGTCTGTGGAGGGAGTGAATGTTTGTGGAGGGAGTGAATGTGGAGGGAGTGAATGTCTGTGGAGGGAGTGAATGTCTGTGGAGGGAGTGAATGTGGAGGGAGTGAATGTCTGTGGAGGGAGTGAATGTCTGGAGGGAGTGAATGTGGAGGGAGTGAATGTCTGTGGAGGGAGTGAGTGTCTGTGGAGGGAGTGAATGTGGAGGGAGTGAATGTCTGTGGAGGGAGTGAGTGTCTGTGGAGGGAGTGAATGTGGAGGGAGTGAATGTCTGTGGAGGGAGTGAATGTCTGTGGAGGGAGTGATTGTCTGGAGGGAGTGAATGTGGAGGGAGTGAATGTCTGGAGGGAGTGAATGTGGAGGGAGTGAATGTCTTGAGGGAGTGAATGTGGAGGGAGTGAATGTCTGTGGAGGGAGTGAATGTCTGTGGAGGGAGTGATTGTGGAGGGAGTGAATGTGGAGGGAGTGAAGGTCTGTGGAGGGAGTGAATGTCTGTGGAGGGAGTGAATGTGGAGAGAGTGAATGTCTGTGGAGGGAGTGAATGTGGAGGGAGTGAATGTCTGTGGAGGGAGTGAATGTGGAGGGAGTGAATGTCTGTGGAGGGAGTGAATGTCTGTGGAGGGAGTGAATGTCTGTGGAGGGAGTGAATGGAGGGTGTGAATGTGGAGGGAGTGAATGTCTGTGAAGGGAGTGAATGTCTGGAGGGAGTGAATGTGGAGGGAGTGAATGTCTGTGGAGGGAGTGAATGTTTGTGGAGGGAGTGAATGTGGAGGGGGTGATTGTGGAGGGAGTGAATGTCTGTGGAGGGAGTGAATGTCTGTGGAGGGAGTGAATGTGGAGGGAGTGAATGTCTGTGGAGGGAGTGAATGGCTGGAGGGAGTGAATGTGGAGGGAGTGAATGTCTGTGGAGGGAGTGAATGTGGAGGGAGTGAATGTTTGTGGAGGGAGTGAATGTCTGTGGAGGGAGTGATTGTCTGCAGGGAGTGAATTTGGAGGGAGTGAATGTCTGGAGGGAGTGAATGTGGAGGGAGTGAATGTCTTGAGGGAGTGAATGTGGAGGGAGTGAATGTCTGTGGAGGGAGTGAATGTCTGTGGAGGGAGTGAATGTCTGTGGAGGGAGAGATTGTGGAGGGAGTGAATGTGGAGGGAGTGATTGCGGAGGGAGTGAATGTCTGTGGAGGGAGTGAATGTCTGTGGAGGGAGTGATTGTGGAGGGAGTGAATGTGGAGGGAGTGAATGCGGAGGGAGTGAATGCCTGTGGAGGGAGTGAATGTCTGTGGAGGGAGTGATTGTGGAGGGAGTGAATGTGGAGGGAGTGATTGTGGAGGGAGTGAATGCCTGTGGAGGGAGTGAATGTCTGTGGAGGGAGTGAATGTCTGTGGAGGGAGTGATTGTGGAGGGAGTGAATGTCTGTGGACGGAGTGAATGTCTGTGGAGGGAGTGAATGTCAGTGGAGGGAGTGATTGTGGAGGGAGTGAATGTCTGTGGAGGGAGTGAATGTCTGTGGAGGGAGTGAATGTCTGTGGAGGGAGTGAATGTGGAGGGAGTGAATGTCTGTGGAGGGAGTGAATGTCAGTGGAGGGAGTGAATGTCAGTGGAGGGAGTGAATGTCTGTGGAGGGAGTGAATGTCTGTGGAGGGAGTGAATGTCTGTGGAGGGAGTGAATGTGGAGGGAGCGAATGTCTGTGGAGGGAGTGAATGTCTGTGGAGGGAGTGAATGTCTTTGGAGGGAGTGAATGTCTGTGGAGGGAGTGAATGTCTGTGGAGGGAGTGAATGTGGAGGGAGCGAATGTCTGTGGAGGGAGAGAATGTGGAGGGAGTGAATGTCTGTGGAGGGAGTGAATGTCTGTGGAGGGAGTGAATGTGGAGGGAGTGAATGTCTGTGGAGGGAGTGAATGTGGAGGGAGTGAATGTCTGTGGAGGGAGTGAATGTCTGTGGAGGGAGTGAATGTCTGTGGAGGGAGTGAATGGAGGGTGTGAATGTGGAGGGAGTGAATGTCTGTGGAGGGAGTGAATGTCTGGAGGGAGTGAATGTGGAGGGAGTGAATGTCTGTGGAGGGAGTGAGTGTTTGTGGAGGGAGTGAATGTGGAGGGGGTGATTGTGGAGGGAGTGAATGTCTGTGGAGGGAGTGAATGTCTGTGGAGGGAGTGAATGTGGAGGGAGTGAATGTCTGTGGAGGGAGTGAATGTCTGGAGGGAGTGAATGTGGAGGGAGTGAATGTCTGTGGAGGGAGTGAATGTGGAGGGAGTGAATGTTTGTGGAGGGAGTGAATGTCTTTGGAGGGAGTGATTGTCTGCAGGGAGTGAATTTGGAGGGAGTGAATGTCTGGAGGGAGTGAATGTGGAGGGAGTGAATGTCTTGAGGGAGTGAATGTGGAGGGAGTGAATGTCTGTGGAGGGAGTGAATGTCTGTGGAGGGAGTGAATGTCTGTGGAGGGAGAGATTGTGGAGGGAGTGAATGTGGAGGGAGTGATTGCGGAGGGAGTGAATGTCTGTGGAGGGAGTGAATGTCTGTGGAGGGAGTGATTGTGGAGGGAGTGAATGTGGAGGGAGTGAATGCGGAGGGAGTGAATGCCTGTGGAGGGAGTGAATGTCTGTGGAGGGAGTGATTGTGGAGGGAGTGAATGCCTGTGGAGGGAGTGAATGTCTGTGGAGGGAGTGAATGTCTGTGGAGGGAGTGATTGTGGAGGGAGTGAATGTCTGTGGACGGAGTGAATGTCTGTGGAGGGAGTGAATGTCAGTGGAGGGAGTGATTGTGGAGGGAGTGAATGTCTGTGGAGGGAGTGAATGTCTGTGGAGGGAGTGAATGTGGAGGGAGTGAATGTCTGTGGAGGGAGTGAATGTCAGTGGAGGGAGTGAATGTCAGTGGAGGGAGTGAATGTCTGTGGAGGGAGTGAATGTCTGTGGAGGGAGTGAATGTCTGTGGAGGGAGTGAATGTGGAGGGAGCGAATGTCTGTGGAGGGAGTGAATGTCTGTGGAGGGAGTGAATGTCTTTGGAGGGAGTGAATGTCTGTGGAGGGAGTGAATGTCTGTGGAGGGAGTGAATGTCTGTGGAGGGAGTGAATGTGGAGGGAGCGAATGTCTGTGGAGGGAGTGAATGTGGAGGGAGTGAATGTCTGTGGAGGGAGTGAATGTCTGTGGAGGGAGTGATTGTGGAGGGAGTGAATGTCTGTGGAGGGAGTGAATGTCAGTGGAGGGAGTGATTGTGGAGGGAGTGAATGTCTGTGGAGGGAGTGAATGTCAGTGGAGGGAGTGATTGTGGAGGGAGTGAATGTCTGTGGAGGGAGTGAATGTCTGTGGAGGGAGTGAATGTCTGTGGAGGGAGTGAATGTCTGTGGAGGGAGTGAATGTGGAGGGAGCGAATGTCTGTGGAGGGAGTAAATGTCTGTGGAGGGAGTGAATGTCTGTGGAGGGAGTGAATGTCTGTGGAGGGAGTGAATGTCTGTGGAGGGAGTGAATGTGGAGGGAGCGAATGTCTGTGGAGGGAGTGAATGTGGAGGGAGTGAATGCCTGTGGAGGGAGTGAATGTCTGTGGAGGGAGTGATTGTGGAGGGAGTGAATGTTTGTGGAGGGAGTGAATGTGGAGGGAGTGAATGTGGAGGGAGTGAATGTCTGTGGAGGGAGTGATTGTGGAGGGAGTGAATGTGGAGGGAGTGAATGTCTGTGGAGGGAGTGAATGTGGAGGGAGTGAGTGTCTGGAGGGAGTGAATGTTTGTGGAGGGAGTGAATGTCTGTGGCGGGAGTGAATGTCTGTGGAGGGTGTGAATGTGGAGGGAGTGAATGTGGAGGGAGTGAATGGAGGGTGTGAATGTGGAGGGAGTGAATGTCTGTGGAGGGAGTGATTGTGGAGGGATTGAATGTGGAGGGAGTTAATGTGGAGTGAGTGAATGTCTGGAGGGAGTGAATGTGGGGGGAGTGAATATCTGGAGGGAGTGAATGTGGAGGGAGTGAATGTCTGTGGAGGGAGTGAATGTCTGTGGAGGGAGTGAATGTGGAGGGAGTGATTGTGGAGGGAGTGAATGTCTGTGGAGGGAGTGAATGTCTGGAGGGAGTGAATGTGGAGGGAGTGAATGTCTTTGGAGGGAGTGAATGTCTGGAGGGAGTGAATGTGGAGGGAGTTAATGTCTGGAGGGAGTGAATGTGGAGGGAGTGAATGGCTGGAGGGAGTGAATGTGGAGGGAGTGAATGTCTGTGGAGGGAGCGAATGTCTGGAGGGAGTGAATGTGTAGGGAGTGAATATCTGTGGAGGGAGTGAATGTCTGTGGAGGGAGTGAATGTCTGTGGAGGGAGTGAATGTCTGTGGAGGGAGTGATTGTGGAGAGAGTGAATGTCTGTGGAGGGAGTGAATGTCTGTGGAGGGAGTGAATGTCTGTGGAGGGAGTGATTGTGGAGAGAGTGAATGTCTGGAGGGAGTGAATGTGGAGGGAGTGAATGTCTGTGGAGGGAGTGAATGTCTGTGGAGGGAGTGAATGTCTGTGGAGGGAGTGAATGTGGAGGGAGTGATTGTGGAGGGAGTGAATGTCTGTGGAGGGAGTGAATGTGGAGGGAGTGAATGTCTTTGGAGGGAGTGAATGTCTGGAGGGAGTGAATGTCTGGAGGGAGTGAATGTGGAGGGAGTGAATGCGGAGGGAGTGAATGTCTGTGGAGGGAGTGATTGTGGAGGGAGTGAATGTGGAGGGTGTGATTGTGGAGGGAGTGATTGTGGAGGGAGTGAATGTCTGTGGAGGGAGTGAATGTGGAGGGAGTGAATGTCTGTGGACGGAGTGAATGTCTGTGGAGGGAGTGAATGTGGAGAGAGTGAATGTGGAGGGAGTGAATGTGGAGGGAGTGAATGTGGAGGGAATGAATGTCTGTGGAGGGAGTGAATGTGGAGGGAGTGAATGTGGAGGGAGTGAATGTGGAGGGAGTGAATGTGGAGGGAGTGAATGTGGAGGAAGTGAATGTGGACGGAGTGAATGTCTGTGGACGGAGTGAATGTCTGTGGAGGGAGTGATTGTGGAGGGAGTGAATGTGGAGGGAGTGAATGTGGAGGGAGTGAATGTGGAGGGAGTGAATGTGGAGGGAGTGAATGTGGAGGGAGTGAATGTCTGTGGAGGGAGTGAATGTGGAGGGAGTGATTGTGGAGGGAGTGAATGTGGAGGGAGTGAATGTGGAGGGAGTGAATGTGGAGGGAATGAATGTGGAGGGAGTGAATGTGGAGGGAGTGATTGTGGAGGGAGTGAATGTGGAGGGAGTGAATGTGGAGGGAATGAATGTCTGTGGAGGGAGTGAATGTGGAGGGAGTGATTGTGGAGGGAGTGAATGTGGAGGGAGTGAATGTGGAGGGAGTGAATGTGGAGGGAGTGAATGTGGAGGGAGTGAATGTGGAGGGTGTGAATGTGGAGGGAGTGAATGTCTGTGGACGGAGTAAATGTCTGTGGACGGAGTGAATGTCTGTGGAGGGAGTGAATGTCTGTGGAGGGAGTGATTGTGGAGGGAGTGAATGTGGAGGGAGTGAATGTGGAGGGAGTGAATGTGGAGGGAGTGAATGTCTGTGGACGGAGTGAATGTCTGTGGAGGGAGTGATTGTGGAGGGAGTGAATGTGGAGGGAGTGAATGTGGAGGGAGTGAATGTGGAGGGAGTGAATGTGGAGGGAGTGAATGTGGAGGGAGTGAATGTCTGTGGAGGGAGTGAATGTGGAGGGAGTGATTGTGGAGGGAGTGAATGTGGAGGGAGTGAATGTGGAGGGAATGAATGTCTGTGGAGGGAGTGAATGTGGAGGGAGTGATTGTGGAGGGAGTGAATGTGGAGGGAGTGAATGTGGAGGGAATGAATGTCTGTGGAGGGAGTGAATGTGGAGGGAGTGATTGTGGAGGGAGTGAATGTGGAGGGAGTGAATGTGGAGGGAGTGAATGTGGAGGGAGTGAATGTGGAGGGTGTGAATGTGGAGCGAGTGAATGTCTGTGGAGGGAGTGATTTGCGAGGGAGTGAATGTGGAGGGAGTGAATGTGGAGGGAGTGAATGTGGAGGGAGTGAATGTCTGTGGAGGGAGTGAATGTCTGTGGAGGGAGTGAATGTCTGTGGAGGGAGTGATTGTGGAGGGAGTGAATGTGGAGGGAGTGATTGTGGAGGGAGTGAATGTCTGGAGGGAGTGAATGTGGAGGGAGTGAATGTCTGTGGAGGGAGTGAATGTTTGTGGAGGGAGTGAATGTGGAGGGAGTGAATGTGGAGGGAGTGAATGTCTGTGGAGGGAGTAATTGTGGAGGGAGTGAATGTGGAGGGAGTGAATGTCTGGAGGGAGTGATTGTGGAGGGAGTGAATGTGGAGGGAGTGAATGTCTGGAGGGAGTGAATGTGGAGGGAGTGAATGTCTGTGGAGGGAGTGAATGTCTGTGGACGGTGTAATTGTGGAGGGAGTGAATGTGGAGGGAGTGAATGTCTGTGGACGGAGTGAATGTCTGTGGAGGGAGTGATTGTGGAGGGAGTGAATGTGGAGGGAGTGAATGTGGAGGGAGTGAATGTGGAGGGAGTGAATGTGGAGGGAGTGAATGTGGAGGGAGTGAATGTCTGTGGAGGGAGTGAATGTGGAGGGAGTGATTGTGGAGGGAATGAATGTGGAGGGAGTGAATGTGGAGGGAGTGATTGTGGAGGGAGTGAATGTGGAGGGAGTGAATGTGGAGTGAATGAATGTCTGTGGAGGGAGTGAATGTGGAGGGAGTGATTGTGGAGGGAGTGAATGTGGAGGGAGTGAATGTGGAGGGAGTGAATGTGGAGGGAGTGAATGTGGAGGGTGTGAATGTGGAGGGAGTGAATGTCTGTGGAGGGAGTGATTTGCGAGGGAGTGAATGTGGAGGGAGTGAATGTGGAGGGAGTGAATGTGGAGGGAGTGAATGTCTGTGGAGGGAGTGAATGTCTGTGGAGGGAGTGAATGTCTGTGGAGGGAGTGATTGTGGAGGGAGTGAATGTGGAGGGAGTGATTGTGGAGGGAGTGAATGTCTGGAGGGAGTGAATGTGGAGGGAGTGAATGTCTGTGGAGGGAGTGAATGTTTGTGGAGGGAGTGAATGTCTGTGGAGGGAGTAATTGTGGAGGGAGTGAATGTGGAGGGAGTGAATGTCTTGAGGGAGTGATTGTGGAGGGAGTGAATGTCTGGAGGGAGTGAATGTGGAGGGAGTGAATGTCTGTGGAGGGAGTGAATGTCTGTGGAGGGAGTAATTGTGGAGGGAGTGAATGTGGAGGGAGTGAATGTCTGTGGACGGAGTGAATGTCTGTGGAGGGAGTGAATGTGGAGGGAGTGATTGTCTTTGGAGGGAGTGAATGTCTGGAGGGAATGAATGTCTGGAGGGAGTGAATGTGGAGGGAGTGAATGTCTGGAGGGAGTGAATGTGGAGGGAGTGAATGTCTGTGGAGGGAGTGAATGTGGAGGGAGTGAATGTGGAGGGAGTGAATGTCTGTGGAGGGAGTGAATGTCTGTGGAGGGAGTGAATGTGGAGGGAGTGAATGTCTTTGGAGGGAGTGAATGTCTGGAGGGAGTGAATGTCTGGAGGGAGTGAATGTGGAGGGAGTGAATGTCTGGAGGGAGTGAATGTGGAGGGAGTGAATGTCTGTGGAGGGAGTGAATGTGGAGGGAGTGAATGTGGAGGGAGTGAATGTCTGTGGAGGGAGTGAATGTCTGTGGAGGGAGTGAATGTGGAGGGAGTGAATGCGGAGGGAGTGAATGTCTGTGGAGGGAGTGAATGTCTGTGGAGGGAGTGAATGTCTGTGGAGGGAGTGAATGTCTGTGGAGGGAGAGAATGTCTGTGGAGGGAGTGAATGTCTGTGGAGGGAGTGAATGTCTGTGGAGGGAGTGAATGTCTGTGGAGGGAGTGAATGTCTGTGGAGGGAGTGATTGTGGAGGGAGTGAATGTGGAGGGAGTGAATGTGGAGGGAGTGAATGTCTGTGGAGGGAGTGAATGTCTGTGGAGGGAGTGATTGTGGAGGGAGTGAATGTGGAGGGAGTGAATGTGGAGGGAGTGAATGTGGAGGGAGTGAATGTGGAGGGAGTGAATGTGGAGGGAGTGAATGTCTGTGGAGGGAATGAATGTCTGTGGAGGGAGTGAATGTGGAGGGAGTGATTGTGGAGGGAGTAATTGTGGAGGGAGTGAATGTGGAGGAAGTGAATGTCTGTGGAGGGAGTGATTGTGGAGGGAGTGATTGTGGAGGGAGTGAATGTGGAGGGAGTGAATGTCTGTGGAGGGAGTGAATGTCTGTGGAGGGAGTGAATGTCTGTGGAGGGAGTGAATGTGGAGGGAGTGAATGTCTGTGGACGGAGTGATTGTCAGTGGAGGGAGTGAATGTCTGTGGAGGGAGTGAATGTCTGTGGAGGGAGTGAATGTCTGTGGAGGGAGTGAATGTTTGTGGAGGGAGTGAATGTCTGTGGAGGGAGTGAATGTGGAGGGAGTGAATGTCTGTGGAGGGAGTGAACGTGGAGGGAGTAAGTGTTTGTGGAGGGAGTGAATGTTAGCTTTGACAAAGAGTCATCGGACTCGAAACGGAGGGAGCGGGTGTGGAGGGAGCGGGTGAGGAGGGAGCGGGTGAGGAGGGAGCGGGTGAGGAGGGAGCGGGTGTGGAGGGAGCGGGTGTGCAGGGAGTGTGTGTGGAGGGAGTGGGTGTGGAGGGAGTGTGTGTGGAGGGAGTGGGTGAGGAGGGAGTGTGTGTGGAGGGAGTGGGTGTGGAGGGAGTGTGTGTGGAGGGAGTGGGTGAGGAGGGAGTGGGTGTGGAGGGAGTGTGTGTGGAGGGAGTGGGTGAGGAGGGTGGTGGGTGTGGAGGGAGTGGGTGTGGAGGGAGAGTGTGTGGAGGGAGTGGGTGAGGAGGGAGCGGGTGTGGAGGGAGTGGGTGAGGAGGGAGTGTGTGTGGAGTGAGTGTGTCTGGAGGGAGTGGGTGTGGAGGGAGTGGGTGTGGAGGGAGAGTGTGTGGAGGGAGTGGGTGAGGAGGGAGCGGGTGTGGAGGGAGTGGGTGAGGAGGGAGTGTGTGTGGAGTGAGTGTGTCTGGAGGGAGTGGGTGAGGAGGGAGTGGGTGTGGAGGGAGAGTGTGTGGAGGGAGTGTGTCTGGAGGGAGTGGGTGTGGAGGGAGTGGGTGAGGAGGGAGTGGGTGAGGAGGGAGCGGGTGTGGAGGGAGTGGGTGAGGAGGGAGTGGGTGAGGAGGGAGCGGGTGAGGAGGGAGCGGGTGTGGAGGGAGTGGGTGTGGAGGGAGTGGGTGAGGAGGGAGTGGGTGTGGAGGGAGTGGGTGTGGAGGGAGTGGATGAGGAGGGAGTGGGTGTGGAGGGAGTGGGTGTGGAGGGAGTGTGTGTGGAGGGAGTGGGTGAGGAGGGAGTGGGTGTGGAGGGAGTGGGTGTGGAGGGAGTGTGTGTGGAGTGAGTGTGTGAGGAGGGAGCGGGTGAGGAGGGAGCGGGTGAGGAGGGAGTGTGTGTGGAGGGAGTGTGTGTGGAGGGAGTGGGTGAGGAGGGAGTGGGTGTGGAGGGAGTGTGTGTGGAGGGAGTGGGTGAGGAGGGAGTGGGTGTGGAGGGAGTGGGTGAGGAGGGAGTGGGTGAGGAGGGAGTGGGTGAGGAGGGAGTGGGTGAGGAGGGAGCATGTGCGGAGGGAGCGTGTGCGGCGGGAGCGTGTGCGGAGGGAGCGTGTGCGGAGGGACGTGTGCGGAGGGAGCGTGTGCGGAGGGAGCGTGTGCGGCGGGAGCGTGTGCGGCGGGAGCGTGTGCGGAGGGACGTGTGCGGAGGGAGCGTGTGCGGAGGGAGCGTGTGCGGAGGGAGCGTGTGCGGAGGGAGCGTGTGCGGATTTAGTGCCAATCAAGTGGCTGGTTTTTCCTGGATGTTGTTGAGCTTTTTTTAAAAAAGGAATTTTATTCCAAACACGTGTAAAAAACAGCAACATGTACAAAAAACACACTCCTCAAACTGAGTCCACAGTGTGTACGCTTCGCCCCCCCCCCCCCCGCATCCCCGTGAAGAACAATTCCTCGAACATCGTCATGAGCAACCCCCGATTGTGCCTCGAAGCCCTCCGCTGACCCCCTCAACTCCATTGAATCTTTTCCAGCCGGAGAAAGTCGGACAAATCCCCCAGCCAGGCCCTCTCCCCCGGCTGCGTATCCAAACTCCAATTTAACAGGCTCCTTCGCCGGGCAAATGGAGAGGCGAAGGCCACAACGTCATCGCCCCGTTCCCCTCCAGCAGCTCCGTCTCTTCTGATACCCCAAAGATCACCACCATTGGGTCTGGTCTGACCCCCACCCCCACGATCTTGGATAATGTCCCAAACGCCGCTACCCAGTATCCCCCCAGCTTCCCACAATCCCAGAACATGTACGCATGATTCACCAGCCCCGCCCACACCTCTCACACTCATTGGCTACCCCCTGGGAGAACCCACTCAGCCTCGCCCGGGTCAGATGTACCCTGTGCACCACCTTGAACTGAATTAAGCTCATCCTCGGGCAGGAGGGGAGGTGAGTTCACCCTGCGCATTGCCTCGCACCACAGTCCCAGGCTATCTGCCCTCCACCACGCCCCAACCACCATATACATCCCAATCCTACCCTCTCCCAAATACATCCCAATCCTACCCTCTCCCAAATACATCCCAATCCTACCCTCTCCCAAATACATCCCAATCCTACCCTCTCCCAAATACATCCCAATCCTACCCTCTCCCAAATACATCCCAATCCTACCCTCTCCCATATACATCCCAATCCTACCCTCTCCCAAATACATCCCAATCCTACCCTCTCCCAAATACATCCCAATCCTACCCTCTCCCAAATACATCCCAATCCTACCCTCTCCCATATACATCCCAATCCTACCCTCTCCCAAATACATCCCAATCCTACCCTCTCCCAAATACATCCCAATCCTACCCTCTCCCATATACATCCCAATCCTACCCTCTCCCAAATACATCCCAATCCTACCCTCTCCCAAATACATCCCAATCCTACCCTCTCCCATATACATCCCAATCCTACCCTCTCCCAAATACATCCCAATCCTACCCTCTCCCAAATACATCCCAATCCTACCCTCTCCCATATACATCCCAATCCTCCCCTCTCCCAAATACATCCCAATCCTCCCCTCTCCCAAATACATCCCAATCCTACCCTCTCCCAAATACATCCCAATCCTACCCTCTCCCATATACATCCCAATCCTACCCTCTCCCATATACATCCCAATCCTACCCTCTCCCAAATACATCCCAATCCTACCCTCTCCCAAATACATCCCAATCCTACCCTCTCCCAAATACATCCCAATCCTACCCTCTCCCAAATACATCTCAATCCTACCCTCTCCCAAATACATCCCAATCCTACCCTCTCCCAAATACATCCCAATCCTACCCTCTCCCAAATACATCCCAATCCTACCCTCTCCCAAATACATCCCAATCCTACCCTCTCCCATATATATCCCAATCCTACCCTCTCCCAAATACATCCCAATCCTACCCTCTCCCAAATACATCCCAATCCTACCCTCTCCCAAATACATGCCAATCCTACCCTCTCCCAAATACATCTCAATCCTACCCTCTCCCAAATACATCCCAATCCTACCCTCTCCCAAATACATCCCAATCCTACCCTCTCCCATATACATCCCAATCCTACCCTCTCCCAAATACATCCCAATCCTACCCTCTCCCAAATACATCCCAATCCTACCCTCTCCCATATACATCCCAATCCTACCCTCTCCCAAATACATCCCAATCCTACCCTCTCCCATATACATCCCAATCCTACCCTCTCCCAAATACATCCCAATCCTACCCTCTCCCATATACATCCCAATCCTACCCTCTCCCAAATACATCCCAATCCTACCCTCTCCCAAATACATCCCAATCCTACCCTCTCCCATATACATCCCAATCCTACCCTCTCCCAAATACATCCCAATCCTACCCTCTCCCAAATACATCCCAATCCTACCCTCTCCCATATACATCCCAATCCTACCCTCTCCCAAATACATCCCAATCCTACCCTCTCCCAAATACATCCCAATCCTACCCTCTCCCATATACATCCCAATCCTACCCTCTCCCAAATACATCCCAATCCTACCCTCTCCCAAATACATCCCAATCCTACCCTCTCCCAAATACATCCCAATCCTACCCTCTCCCATATACATCCCAATCCTACCCTCTCCCAAATACATCCCAATCCTACCCTCTCCCAAATACATCCCAATCCTACCCTCTCCCATATACATCCCAATCCTACCCTCTCCCAAATACATCCCAATCCTACCCTCTCCCAAATACATCCCAATCCTACCCTCTCCCATATACATCCCAATCCTACCCTCTCCCAAATACATCCCAATCCTACCCTCTCCCAAATACATCCCAATCCTACCCTCTCCCAAATACATCCCAATCCTACCCTCTCCCAAATACATCCCAATCCTACCCTCTCCCATATACATCCCAATCCTACCCTCTCCCAAATACATCCCAATCCTACCCTCTCCCAAATACATCCCAATCCTACCCTCTCCCAAATACATCCCAATCCTACCCTCTCCCAACTCATCCGGTGCTTTCAGAACTTTGATATTTTTTATTTACGGGATGTGACCGTCGCTGGTTAGGCCCAGCATTTATTGCCTATCCCGTTTCCCTTCAGAAGGCGGGGGTGAGTTGCCTTCTTGAACCGCTGTAGTCCTTGAGAAGTAGGTACACCCACTGTGCTGTTAGGGAGGGAGTTCCAGGATGTTTCCCCAGCGACAGTGAAGGAACGGCGATATATTTCCCAGTCAGGAGGGTGAGTGACTTGGAGGGGAACCGCCAGGTGGTGGGGTTCCCAGGTATCTGCTGGTCCATAAGACCAGAAGACATAGGAGCAGAATTAGGCCACTCGGCCCATCGAGTCTGCTCCACCATTCAATCATGGCTGATATTTTTCTCATCCCCATTCTCCTGTCTTCTCCCCATAAACCTGGATCTCCTTATTAATCAGGAACCTATCTATCTCCGTCTTAACGACACTCAGTGATTTGGCCTCCAGATGGTCCTTCTAGATGACAGTGGTCGTGGGTTTGGAAGGTGCGGTCTAAGGAACCTTGGTGAGTTGCTGCAGTGCATCTTGTAGACGGTCCACACGGCTGTCACTGTTCGTTGTGGTGGAGGGGTTGAATATTTGTGGAAGGAGGAGCAGTCAAGTGGGCTTTGACCTGCCCTGGTAGCCACAGTATTAATGTGGCTGGGTCCAGTTCAGTTTCTGATCAATGGTAACCCCCAGGATGTTGATTGTGGGGGATTCAGCGGTGGTAATGCCATTGAATGCCAAGGGGTGGTGGTTAGATCCTCTTTTGTAGGAGATGGTCATTGTCTGGCACTTGGGTGGCATGAATGTAACTTGCCACTTGTCAGCCCAAGCCTGGATATTGTCCAGGTCTTGCTGCATTTGGACACTGGCTGCTTCAGTGTCTGAGGAGTCACAAATAGTGCTGAATATTGTGCAGTCATCCGCAAACATCTCCACTTCTGACCTTATGATGGAAGGGAGATCATTGATGAAGTAGCTGAAGATGGTTGGGCCGAGGACACTACCCTGAGGAACATAGAACATAGAACATTACAGCGCAGTACAGGCCCTTCGGCCCTCGATGTTGCACCGACCTGTGAAACCACTCTAAAGCCCATCTACACTATTCCCTTATCGTCCATATGTCTATCCAATGACCATTTGAATGCCCTTAGTGTTGGCCAGTCCACTACTGTTGCAGGCAGGGCATTCCACGCCCTTACTACTCTCTGAGTAAAGAACCTACCTCTGACATCTGTCCTATATCTATCTCCCCTCAATTTAAAGCTATGTCCCCTCATGCTAGACATCACCATCCGAGGAAAAAGGCTCTCACTGTCCACCCTATCCAATCCTCTGATCATCTTGTATGCCTCAATTAAGTCACCTCTTAACCTTCTTCTCTCTAATGAAAACAGCCTCAAGTCCCTCAGCCTTTCCTCATAAGATCTTCCCTCCATACCAGGTAACATTCTGGTAAATCTCTGCACCCTTTCCAATGCTTCCACATCCTTCCTATAATGCGGCGACCAGAATTGCACGCAATACTCCAAATGCGGCCGCACCAGAGTTTTGTACAGCTGCAACATGACCTCATGGCTCCGAAACTCAATCCCTCTACCAATAAAAGCTAACACACCGTACGCCTTCTTAACAACCCTCTCAATCTGGGTGGCAACTTTCAGGGATCTATGTACATGGACACCGAGGTCTCTGCTCATCCACACTGCCAAGAATCTTACCATTAGCCCAGTACTCTGTCTTCCTATTATTCCTTCCAAAATGAATCACCTCACACTTTTCTGCATTAAACTCCATTTGCCACCTCTCAGCCCAGCGCTGCAGCTTATCTATGTCTCTCTGTAACTTGTAACATCCTTCCGCACTGTCCACAACTCCACCGACTTTAGTGGCATCTGCAAATTTACTCACCCATCCTTCTACGCCCTCCTACAGGTCATTTATAAAAATGACAAACAGCAGTGGCCCCAAAACAGATCCTTGTGATACACCACTAGTAACTGGACTCCAGTCTGAACATTTCCCATCAATCACCACCCTTTGTCTTCTTCCAGCTAGCCAATTTCTGATCCAAACTGCTAAATCACCCTGAATCCCATGCCTCCGTATTTTCTGCAATAGCCTACCGTGAGGAACCTTATCAAAGGCTTTACTGAAATCCATATACACCACATCAACTGCTTTACCCTCATCCACCTGTTTGGTCACCTTCTCAACGAACTCAATAAGGTTTGTGAGGCACGACCTACCCTTCACAAAACCGTGTTGACTATCTCTAATCAAATTATTAATTTCCAGAGGATTATACATCCTATCTCTTATAAACCTTTCCAAGATTTTGCCCACAACAGAAGTAAGGCTCACTGGTCGACAGTTACTAGAGTTGTCTCTACTCCCCTTCTTGAACAATGGGACAACATTTGCTATCCTCCAGTCTTCTGGGACTATTCCTGTAGACAAAGATGACTTAAAGATCAAAGCCAAAGGCTCAGCAACCTCCTCCCTAGCTTCCCAGAGAATCCTAGGATAAATCCCATCTGGCCCAGGGGACATATCTATTTTCACATTTTCCAGAATTGCTAACACCTCCTCCTGATGAACCTCAAGCCCTTCTAGTCTAGTAGCCTGAATCTCAGTATTCTCCTCGAGAACATTATCTTTTTCCTGTGTGAATACTTTCGAAAAATGTTCATTTAGCACCTCTCCTATCTCCTCGGACTCCAAGCACAACTTGCCACTACTGTCCTTGACTGGCCCTACTCTTACCCTAGTCATTCTTGTATTCCTGACACATCTATAGAAAGCTTTAGGGTTATCCTTGATCCTACCTGCCAAAGACTTCCCATGTCCCCTCCTGGCTCTTCTTAGCTCTCTCTTTAGGTCCTTCCAAGCTAACTTGTAACTCTCGAGCGCCCTAACTGAACCTTCATGTCTCATCTTTACATAAGCCTCCTTCTTCCTCTTGATAAGTGTTTCGACTGCTTTAGTAAACCACAGTTCCCTTGCTCGACCACTTCCTCCCTGCCTGACAGGCACATACTTATCAAGGACACACAGTAGCTGTTCCTTGAACAAGCTCCACATTTCCATTGTGCCCATCCCCTGCAGTTTTCCTCTCCATCCGATGCATCCTAAGTCTTGCCTCATCGCATCATAATTGCCTTTCCCCCAGATATAACTCTTGCCCTGCGGTATATACCTATCCCTTTCCATCACTGAAGTAAGCGTAATCGAATTGTGGTCACTATCACCAAAGTGCTCACCTACCTCCAAATCTAACACCTGTCCTGGTTCATTACCCAGTACCAAATCCAATATGGCCTCGCCTCTCGTTGGCCTATCTACATACTGTGTCAGGAAACCCTCCTGCACACATTGGACAAAAACGGACCCATCTAAAGTACTCGAACTCTAGCGTTTCCAGTCAATATTTGGAACGTTAAAGTCCCCCATAACAACTACCCTGTTGCTTTCGCTCCTATCCTGAATCATCTTTGCAATCACTCCTGCAGTGATGTCCTGGAGCTGAGAGGATTGACCTCCAACCACCACAGCATCTCTCTTTGTGCCGGGTCTGACTCCAGCCAGCGGAGAGTTTCCCCCCGGATTCCCATCGACTCCAGGTTAGCTAGGGCTCCTTGATGCCGCACTCGGTCAAATACTGTCTTGATGTCAAAGGCAATCACTCTCACCTCACCTGTGGCATTCAGCTCTTTTGTCCATGTTTGAACCAAGGCTGTAATGAGGTCAGGAGCTGAGTGACCCTGGCGCAAGCCAAACTGAGCGTCTGTGAGCAGGTTATTGCTGAGTAAGTGCCGCTTGATAGCTCTGTTGATGACTCCTTCCATCATTGCTGATGATGGAGAGGAGACTGATAGGACGGTAATTGGCTGGGTTGGGTTTGTCCTGTTTCTTGTGTACAGCACACACCTGGGCAGTTTTCCGCATTACCGGGTAGATGCCAGTGTTGTAGCTGTACTGGGACAGCTTGGCTAGGGGTGCGGCAAGTTCTGGAGCACAAGTCTTCAGTACTATTGCCAGGATATTGTCAGGTCATCTGCCTTTGCAGTATCCAGTGCCTGCAGCTGTTTTTTGATATCCTGTGGAGTGTATTGACTGAAGACAGACATCTGTGATGCTGGGGACCTCCGGAGGAGACCGAGATGATCATCCACTCGGCATTTCTGGCTGAAGATTGTTGCGAATGCCTCAGCCTTGTCTGTTGCACAGATGTGCTGGGCTCCTCCATCATTGAGAATGGGGATATTTGTGCAGTCTCCTCCTCCGGCGAGTGGTTTAATTATCCATCACCATTCACGGTTGGATGTGGCAGGACTACAGAGCTTGGATCTGTTGCGTTCATTGTGGAATTGCTTAGCTCGGTCTATAACTTGCTGCTAACAGTGAAACATTACTGAACACATATTGGTCTAAAATTTATAAAATACCCAGTTACACTTTACACTTTTTATTATCTCTTTGCATCTCCCGATGAGAAATGTCCTCACTCATGTGTCGTGTGGTTAGATGAACGGTGAAGCAGGCAGAGGAAATGGATTTCACATTTGCTCTGATTGGCTTTATACAGAATTGTCACACTTGCCGCTATCTGTATGTGACAGCAACTGAACCAAGAAAACCTCTCCCCTGCTTCAGAAAACCATCAAACAAATTGTTGACAACCAGAGGGCTTGGAAACCAGGCAGCAGTAAAGCCATGTGGTCAGAACTGGGTGGGAAGTTGTAAGAGAGGCTGGTGCTGCCCCGGGGGTGGGGGGGGGGGGGGGGGGCGGGGGGGGTGCTCTGTGTGACAATGTCTAACTCTGCCCCCTCCCCTCAGTAACCTGCTCCTGCACTCCCCACTCTGGGAGTTCCAGCAGGAGACCAGGAAAGAACCTGCAGCCGGTATGTCCCTGAAATAAAGTTTCACATTTAGGAGCCTTCAAGTTAAAGTTGTAACTATTCAGTGGCGGAGGTTAGGAGACGGAGCCAATTCTCCCCTGCCTGTATTGTTATGTGGGGAACCGTGTTGTAGATGTCCCTACATTGCACACATTAACCATCGGCTCAGAATACTTTTTAATTTGACTCATAAGTCACTGGACATGAAAGACTGCATTCAGAGAATGGGCACATCAGTCCATCCTTCCGGTGCTGACCCTTTGAAAGGATTATTCAATTCATTCCACTCTCCTGTCCCTCCCCCATCCCTATATTTCCCCCTCCAATTCCCTTTTAAAGGTTATTATTCAATCTGCTTTCAGGCAGTGCATTGTTCTCTGTTATCCTTCTTGCAATCAGCACACATTTGATTACCAATCGTGCCACTGAGGACACATTCATGATTTTGAACATCTCAACCAAATCTCTAAGGAAAACAATCTCAATTTTTCCAGCCTTTCCATAGAATTGAAGTCTTTCATCTCTGGCACCAGACCTGTAAATGTGCTCTGCACCCTCTCCCGGGCCGTGACATCCTTCCTAAAGCGTATTACCCAGAATTAGCCACAGCCCCCGAACTGAGGTGTAATCAGCAGCTGCTAAAGAACTTCCATGGAAGGACTAACACAGGAAATTCTGTTATTTCACATAACAATTAGAAAAATGTAAGTTGGAGGTTTCCCATTTCCTGTTGGCAGGAGTGACTCTGCTAAAACCAATGGACTTTTTTTTTTCGTATTATCTATGTTTAAGATAAAAATACGTTTCTGTGTGCCGAGGACCCGGGTTCGATCCCTGCCCCGGGTCACTGTCCATGTGGAGTTTGCACATTCTCCACGTGTCTGCGTGGGTCTCACCCCCACAACCCAAAGATGTGCAGGGTCGGTGGATTGGCCACACTAAATTGCCCCTTAATTGGGGAAAAAAGGAATTGGGTACTCTAAATTTATTTTTAAAAATATGGGGCGAAATTCTCCGGAAATGGGGCGATGTCCGCCGACTGGCACCCTAAACGGCGCAAATCAGTCGGGCATCGCGCCGCCCCAAAGGTGCGGAATGCTCCACATCTTTGGGGGCCGAGCCCCAACATTGAGGGGCTAGGTCGGCGCCGGACGAATTTTCACCCCGCCAGCTGGCGGAAAAGGCCTTTTGTACCCCGCCAGCTGGCCCGGAAATGACATCTCCGGGCGGCGCATGTGCTGTGGAGGGAGTCTCTTCCGCCTCCACCATGGTGGAGACCGTGGCGGAGGCGGAAGGGAAAGAGTGCCCCCACGGCACAGGCCCGCCTGCGGATCGGTGGGCCCCGATCGTGGGCCAGGCCACCGTGGGGGCTCCCCCCCGGGGCCAGATCGGCCCGCGCCCCCCCCCAGGACCTCAGAGACTGCCCGCGCCGCCTTGTCCCACCGGTAAGGTAGGTGGTTTAATCTACGCCGGCGGGACAGGCATTTTAGCGGCGGGACTTCGGCCCATCCGGGCCGGAGAATCGCGCGGGGGGGGGCCCGCCAACTGGCGCGGCGCGATTCCCGCCCCCGCCGAATATCCAGTGCCGGAGACTTCGGCAACCAGCGGGGGGTCGGAGAATCTCGGCCCTGTTTCTGTTTGTTTGTGGAGAGGGTAATGTGTGGCGAGAGTCGGATCCATTACAGGACTCCAATCCTGCAATCAGTTCTGTAATATCCCGCACGGCACTTACGGGGTGGCAATGATTACCTTCCCCATGGTTCTCGCGGGGTACGTGCTTCCCCGCTGAGGGGTGGCCAGTAAAGCACCGACTGTGGAGAGATCCTGTAGGGATCTACCAGGAGTTTTATATAATATAACTAAATAAACCCAAATTCTTTACTTTCCTCGGTGTGGAATCCCCGTCATTATTAAAACTTCCATCTCCTGGAGATGCTCCTCCAAAATGCATCTGAGCAGATCACTGTAGACCTTCAGGGATAGCGTAAGGAATGGGCCAAGGGGACCTCAAAGATTAATCTTACCCGCATCTCTTACTCCAATGCAGGCATCGTGCTAAAGTTGTGTTGACTGGCTGTATGTCTGAGGAGGGGGTTCTACAAGTCACTTTGACACAGGCACGGCAGAGAGCTAGACCCAAAGCATTCTGACAACATTCTGACATAGTGCTGAAGGGCCTCAATTGGGGACTAGGAGGCCCTCCAAGAAGGTATTGGAAGCAGACAGCTGTGCAGATCAATCCCAGCAGCATAGCCCCAATGTCCTGGATGTGATGCCAAAAGAAATTCAGCGACCTCATACAAGATGTCAAGGGCAGTGGATGTATCTTCAAATGCCATTTCACACCAACTGACCACATACTGCTCAACGCACCAGACACCCCACCCACCATCACAACCTACCAACAATCTTCATCAAACACGACTCAGAACTAACATTCATAGCTTCAGCTCACTTACCATTGAATGGCTACAACACAGAAAGAGGGCCATTCATTCCAGCTCCTTGCAGCTAGTTCCACTCCCCTGTCCTTTCCCTGTAACCCTGTAAATATTTTTGATACAGCTAATTATCCAGTTCCCTTCTGAAAGCCATGATTGAACCTGCCGTTCCCACCCTCCCTGACAGTGAATTCCAGATTCTAACTGTCGTGTTGGGTGTTCCGATACACAAACGAACCAACGCGGTTGTAGATGGTACAACTCTGTTTTATTATTCTGTACAATAATAACTATTAACTTCTGGCTGTGGTTCGTGCTTCACCAGCTAACCTGTGGACCCAGCCCTAGCACTATCTTAGTGAGGCACTCAGCACATGGTGTATGTCTGAGTGGCGCGCTGTGAGCTCTGTGCTCTGAGCTATCTCTTGGTAGAATGAGCGGGAACTGTGGTGTTCCCCGTTTTATACTGCGTGTGCTCTCACTGGTGATTGGCTGTGATGTGTGTGTTGATTGGTCCATCTACCTGTCCATCAGTGTGTGATTGCCCCATGATACGTTAATGTGGATATCATGACACTAACCACTCACTGTGTGAAGATGTTTTGCCTCATATTAACTCAGGTACTTCCGTTTCTCAATTTAAACCTGCCCCTCTGCCAGTTTCTCTCAATCTGCTCTCTCAAGGTACCTAATGATTTTGAATTCTTCGATCAAATCTTTCAACCTTTTCTTCTTTAAGGAAAACAACTTGAGCTTCTCCAATCTCTGCAAATAACTGAAGTCCCTTTTCCTTGGAACCATTCTCATGAATACTTTTAGCATCCTGTGATATGTCCTCACATTCTCCCTAAAGTGCGGTGTAGCAGAATCTGGCACAATACTCCAGCTGAGCCAGTGTTATATAGAGGTTTATTATAACTTCTTTGTTTTTGTACTTCTGTGCCTCTGTTTATAAAGCTTTATCACCACTTTGTCAACCTGCCCTGTCACATCCAAGTCCCTCTGCTCCTTCACCCCCTTTAGAACGTCCCCTTTCATTAATATCGCCCCTCCTCACTCTTCCTACCAAAATGTATCACTTCACACCTCTCTGCATTAACTATAATCTGCCACATGCCTCCTGATTCATCGGCCTCTTGAAGTCCATCATTATTATCCTCACAGTTCTCAACATCCTCGTTTTTATGACTTTTGCAAAGTTTGAAATTGAGCCCTGCACACCCAGCTCAAGGTCATTAATATAGACCAAGAAAAGCTGTGTTTTAATCCCAATCTCTGGGGAAATTCCAGCCTCCCTTCCTCTCACTCAGCTGCCTCTGTGTATAAGCTGCCACTACCCCCTTTAAATTTGCCTGAACCAAAACCATGCCAGCTTTCCATAATTAATTTGTTTGTTCAAGAAACTGTTAATTTTGTCCCCAATTTCCACAGTATTTCCACCATTGAGGTACTAACTGGCCAGGAATTGCTGGACTTTTCCTTACATCCTTTTTTGAAAAGTGTGTAATATTTGTAACTCTCCAGTCCTCTGGCACCAACCATGTATCGAAGGAGGATTGGAAGTTTTCGACCAGCACCTTTGCAGTTTTCACCCCACTTCCTTCAGTAGCTGATGCATCCCAACTTGGTGAATGATCAATTTTACAGAAGCAGCTTTTCCAACACCTTCTCTTTAGCAATTTTAGTCCATCCAGTATCTCAGCTACTTCCACTTTCATTACAACTTTGGCAACAGCTTCTTCCTTGATAAAGACAGATGTAAAATACTAACCTGGGGCGAGATTCTCCGACCTCCCGCCGGGTAGAGAATCGCCGGGGGCTGGCGTGAATCCCGCCCCCGCCGGTTGCCGAATTCTCCACCACCGGATATTCGGCGGGGAATCGCGCCGTGCCGGTTGGCGCCCCCCCCCCACCCCCCCCCCCCACCCCCCCCCCCCCCCCCCCCCCCACCCCCCCCCCCCCCCCCACCCCGCGATTCTCCGGCCCGGATGGGCTGAAGTCCCGCCACTAAAATGCCTGTCCCACTGGTGTAGATTAAACCACCTACCTTACCGGCGGGACAAGGCGGCGCGGGCGGGCTCCGGGGTCCTGATGGGGGGGGGCGTGGGGCGATCTGGCCCCGGGGGGTGCCCCCACGGTGGCCTGGCCCGCGATCGGGGCCCACCGATCCGCGGGCGGGCCTGTGCCGTGGGGGCACTCTTTTCCTTCCGCCTTCGCCACGGTCTCCACCATGGCGGAGGCAGAAGAGACTCCCTCCACACTGCGCATGCGCGGGGATGCCGTGAGCGGCCGCTGACGCTCCCGCGCATGCGCCGCCCGGAGATGTCATTTCCGCGCCAGCTGGCGGGGCACCAAAGGCCTTTTCCGCCAGCTGGCGGGGCGGAAATTCGTCCGGCACGGGCCTAGCCCCTTAAGGGTGGGGCTTGGCCCCCAAAGATGCGGAGCATTCCGCTCCTTTGGGGCGGCGCGATGCCCGACTGATTTGCGCCGTTTTGGGCGCCAGTCGGCAGACATTGCACCGTTTCTGGAAAATTGTGCCCCAGGTACCTCAGCTATGCCGCCTGTCTTTTGTTGGCCCCTGAATGATCCCACCCCTCCTTAGAAGGCATTCAGATTCCCTTCTGTGTTAAGTGCCAATCTCTCTATATTCCCTTTGATTCTCGCGTTTCTGATTTCGCCTCCCTTTAAGCTTTTTATATTCAGTCTGGCCTGGAACCTCCGCAGAATGGCAATCCTGGCAGATTACTACTCACCAGACGTACTGGTGTTGGATTGCGAAGCCCCTATCTTGCCCATCCTTCCTCACTCAGGCTGAGTGAGACAGGAGCAGCGAGAAGCACCCCTTGACAGGGCCATTGTGGGGTAACCGGGGCGCAGAGAGCTAAGTCAGTCCCCCTTTAAATGGCAGCATATGCAGTAAAGGGAGGTTTAAAGGTACAATTTACAGGGAGCAATTAAATTATAAAGTTTAGTAAATTAGCTGGGGCAGGGGGTTGAGTTGAACCCCATGGTTGAGGGGGTCAGTGAGGTAGGGAGGGAAAGAGGGAGGGAGAGAGGGAGGGAAGGAGGGAGGGAGGGAGGTCTGGAATAGGGCTCAGTCCGAGAGGGGTGTCAGTCGGGGAGGTGGGGGTTCGGACCAGGAGGGGATGTCGGGTCAGGCCAGTGGGAGGTTTAGGTCATTTCGGGGGGGTGGGGGAGGAGGGGTTGGTGGTGGTGGTGGTCTGGTGGGCCCCTTGGGGGTCATGTGTCTGTGAGCGGGGTGTCCAGTGTGAGGCTGGCTCTGGGTTTATTTAATAATCGCTTTGGATTTTCTTCCTCTAACTCTTGCAGAGAAACTGTCAGAACCATCCAGAGTTAGCGATTTAAATCATTTCCCAGCACTGCTCAATTGCCCAGAGGAAGTTAGCAATTTTGTGTAATTGCTGAGTAAACCTGTACATGGGAACTTTCCCTCAATATGACACTGGGGAATCGCAGGTTATTAGCCTCTGTTTCTCACTTGTATTATTAACCTGGCAGATTATAGTCATCCTTTCTCTACTCTATCTTCCCTATCATCCGGGGATCTCTTGCTGTGGTTCCTCTCCCATTCCCAATTGTGGGAATATTCTCCAAACATGCTCCTCTGTAAAAGCAGCCAGTTGTTCTGTTACAGACTTGCCTGAAAATTATTCCAATTTCCCTGTTCTCATCCTGTAGCCACCTAAAATGGCTGCGTCCCGATTAATTTGGCCAAAACCCGATATAAAATGGCTAACCGAAAAGGCTGATGGGAAAAGCAGCCAACAGGACACAAACGGACAGCTGCAGACAGAACAGTGTATTCGGCTCTGGGGAAGTCGGCCCAGATCGATACTCAGGACTATTAGCAGCACATCAACCCAGACATCTGCAGTTTAATCGGCTATCCCCGGGAACAATTGCTACATATTAGCAATTGAATGCCGGGCCAGACCTGTCGGCGCCTGCAGTGGCCGAGACAAAGACAGGTGAACGACCACCCCCCGATCGAGGAATCGCCCCATTATTGGAGCATATCGAACCCAGTGATTGGGAACAAGTCCAATCACTTGGGACTCAGGGTCAAGGGCCGCCCCGAGAGGCGGGAAGCCCCTGGGCCCTATAAATTGAGGGGCCAAGTTCAGATCTCTCTCTCTCTCCCTTCTTCGCCTGCTCGAGACCTTCGCAAGAACATCGACCAGAAACAGTAAGTCTGACTCCAGCGATCGCCACCCGATAGAGATTCCTAGCCATCGACCCGTATCAGCCTTTTGAATCCCGCAGACCAGACCCAATTCGATAAACCATTCGTTTCCCTGACCTGGTGGGCCATCCCCAAAAGTTAAGTATTGGCCAGTAGTGGTAGGTAGTGATATAGATAGTAGGATTATTGTGTAAACATTACTTGTTGTATATAATCAATGACCGTTGATTTCAATCTTACTAAGCGGTGTGCTGACTTATTAATCATAACTCGAGCTTGAACCACGTGGCGGTATCAGAAAGATACCTAGCGACTCATGAGCAAAGGTGACATAATCAGAGCTAATAAAACTAAGGCTAAAAAGAGCAACAATCCCCTCCCCCAAAACTGACCGTCCCCAGTTGATTACTTTTACTCTTTGTCCCTTTCCATAGTTAACCTGAACCTTTTGATAAAATGATCACTGAGCCCCAAATGTTTCTTTTATTCATTCCCAGGATGTGGGCATCCCCGGCTGAGGCCAACATTCATTGCCCGTGCCTAATTACCCCTTGTTCAGGTGGCAGTGTGCTGCCCCCTGGTAATAATTTTAATAATAATCTTTATTGTCACAAGTAGGCTTACATTAACACTGCAATGAAGTTACTGTGAAAAGCCCCTAGTCGCCACACTCCGGCGCCTGTTCGGGTCACAGAGGGAGAATTCAGAATGTCCAATTCATCTGACAAGCACGTCGTTCAGGACTTGTGGGAGGAAACCGGAGCACCCGGAGGAAACCCACGCAGACACGGGGAGAACGTGCAGACCCCGCACAGACAGTGGCCCAGCGGGGAATCGAACCTGGGACCCTGGAGCTGTGAGGCAGCAATGCTAACCACTGTGCTACCGTGCTGCCCTTGAGCTGCTGCAGTCCCTGCGCTGTTAGGGAGGGAGTTCCAGGATTTTGACCCAGCGACAGTGAAGGAACGACGAATAATTTCCCAGTCAGGGTGGTGAGTGACTTGGAGGGGAACCTCCAGGTGGTGGGGTTCCCAGGTACCTGCTGCTCTTGTCCTTCTAGATGGTAATGGTCGTGGGTTTGGAAGGTGCTGCCCAAGGAACCTTGGTGCGTTGCTGCAGTGCATCTTATAATAATAATAATCATTATTGTCACAAGTAGGTGCTCCCAGGTATCTGCTGCCTGTGTCCTACTGGATGGAAGTGGTTGAAGCTTGGAAGGTGCTGCTGAAGGAGCCTTGATGAGCTGCTGCAGGATATTCCCCCACCGAGGCTTGACCCTCTTGATGCATCTCATTCCCAAGAACCAGATCCAAACTTGCCTCCTTCTTCATTGGCCTGGAAACATACAGCTGTCAAACTTTCTCCCGAACACACTTCTGAAACCCTTTCTGACCTTTGCATTATTTCTATCAAAAGTGAGATCAAGATAATTGAAGTATCCCATTGTAACTAGAGAATGGTTTTTGCCCCTCCCATGGACAGCTACAAACCTCACAGACAATCTCACAAGGGTGGCACGGTGGTCACTGTCCGTGTGGAGTTTGCACATTCTCCCTGTGTCTGCGTGGGCCTCACCCCCACAACCCAAAGATGTGCAGGGTCGGTGGATTGGCCACACTAAATTGCCCCTTAATTGGGAAAAAAAGAATTGGATACTCTAAATTTATATTTAAAAAAAGACAAATCTCACAGCTGGCACACACATTCAGCGATTCAGCGAGACAGGCACACCACCGAGTTAGCCTCACACTCACGGACACACTTGCCTCTCTCTTGTGGGATAACGTGGCAACACATCGAAGCAGCCCCCAACTGGAGGGGACAGGCACAGCTGTACGAGCATCTTCACTGAGGAGACAAGGCCCTTAGTGTCAGAGCATCACTGGGCTGAAAAGATCAAAGATGATGTTGTGCTTCTATCTAATCCTCCCTCTCACACTTCCCACTCATCCCACAATCTTTTCTGATTTATAAGATGCAGATGGTTTAAGTAGGCAGCACATACGCCACCCCTCCCCCAATACAACTCTGTCTCTGCACCTTTCTCCTTTCGGAGGGCCATGAGTTGTCCCTTCGCCAGGGAGTGTTGGAGCTGGGACGTGAAGGGAGTGCGGGGGGAGTGTGACGTGAAGGGAGTGCGGGGGGAGTGTGACGTGAAGGGAGTGCGGGGGGAGTGTGACGCGAAGGGAGTGCGGGGGGAGTGTGACGTGAAGGGAGTGCGGGGGGAGTGTGACGTGAAGGGAGTGCGGGGGGAGTGTGACGTGAAGGGAGTGCGGGGGGAGTGTGACGTGAAGGGAGTGCGGGGGAGTGTGAAGTGAAGGGAGTGCGGGGGGAGTGTGACGTGAAGGGAGTGCGGGGGGAGTGTGACGTGAAGGTAGTGCGGGGGGAGAGTGACGTGAAGGGAGTGCGGGGGGAGTGTGACGTGAAGGGAGTGCGGGGGGAGTGTGACGTGAAGGGAGTGCGGGGGGAGTGTGAAGTGAAGGGAGTGCGGGGGGAGTGTGACGTGAAGGGAGTGCGGGGGGAGTGTGACGTGAAGGTAGTGCGGGGGGAGAGTGACGTGAAGGGAGTGCGGGGGAGTGTGAAGTGAAGGGAGTGCGGGGGGAGTGTGACGTGAAGGGAGTGCGGGGGGAGTGTGACGTGAAGGTAGTGCGGGGGGAGAGTGACGTGAAGGGAGCGCGGGGGGAGTGTGACGTGAAGGGAGTGCGGGGGGAGTGTGACGTGAAGGGAGTGCGGGGGGAGTGTGACGTGAAGGGAGTGCGGGGGAGTGTGAAGTGAAGGGAGTGCGGGGGAGTGTGACGTGAAGGGAGTGCGGGGGGAGTGTGACGTGAAGGGAGTGCGGGGGGAGTGTGACGTGAAGGGAGTGCGGGGGGAGTGTGACGTGATGGGAGTGCGGGTGGAGTGAAGTGAATGGAGTGCGGGGGGAGTGTGAAGTGAAGGGAGTGCGGGGGGAGTGTGACGTGAAGGGAGTGCGGGGGGAGTGTGAAGTGAAGGGAGTGCAGGGGGAGTGTGACGTGAAGGGAGTGCGGGGGGTGTGAAGTGAAGGGAGTGCGGGGGGAGTGTGACGTGAAGGGAGTGCGGGGGGAGTGTGACGTGAAGGGAGTGCGGGGGGAGTGTGAAGTGAAGGGAGTGCAGGGGAGTGTGACGTGAAGGGAGTGCGGGGGGAGTGTGAAGTGAAGGGAGTGCAGGGGGAGTGTGACGTGAAGGGAGTGCGGGGGGAGTGTGACGTGAAGGGAGTGCGGGGGGAGTGTGACGTGAAGGGAGTGCGGGGGGAGTGAAGTGAAGGGAGTGCGGGGGGAGTGTGAAGTGAAGGGAGTGCAGGGGGAGTGTGACGTGAAGGGAGTGCGGGGGGAGTGTGACGTGAAGGGAGTGCGGGGGGAGTGAAGTGAATGGAGTGCGGGGGGAGTGTGACGTGAAGAGAGTGCGGGGGGAGTGTGACGTGAAGAGAGTGCGGGGGGAGTGTGATGTGATGGGAGTGCGGGGGGAGTGTGACGTGAAGGGAGTGCGGGGGGAGTGTGAAGTGAAGGGAGTGCGGGAGGAGTGTGAAGTGAAGGGAGTGCGGGGGGAGTGTGACGTGAAGGGAGGGCAGTGGGAATGTGACGTGAAGGTAGTGCGGGGGGAGTGTGACGTGAAGGGAGTGCGGGGGGAGTGTGAAGTGAAGGGAGTGCGGGAGGAGTGTGAAGTGAAGGTAGTGCGGGGGGAGTGTGACGTGAAGGGTGTGCGGGGGGAGTGTGAAGTGAAGGGAGTGCGGGAGGAGTGTGAAGTGAAGGGAGTGCGGGGGGAGTGTGACGTGAAGGGAGGGCAGTGGGAATGTGACGTGAAGGGTGTGCGGGGGGAGTGTGAAGTGAAGGGAGTGCGGGGGGAGTGTGAAGTGAAGGGAGTGTGGGGGGAGTGAAGTGAAGGGAGTGTGAGGGGGGTTTGACGTGAAGGAAGTGTGAGGGGAGTGTGACGTGGGGGGATTGTGAGCTGAGTTTGACATGGAGGGAGTGCGGGGGGAGTGTGAAGTGAAGGGAGTGCGGGGGGAGTTTGACATGGAGGGAGTGCGGGGGGGAGTGTGAAGTGAAGGGAGTGCGGGGGGAGTGTGACGTGAAGGGAGTGCGGGGGGAGTGTGAAGTGAAGGGAGTGCGGGGGGAGTGTGACGTGAAGGGAGTGCGGGGGGAGTGTGACGTGAAGGGAGTGCGGGGGGAGAGTGACGTGAAGGGAGTGCGGGGGGAGTGTGACGTGAAGGGAGTGCGGGGGAGAGTGACGTGAAGGGAATGCGGGGGGAGTGTATCGTGAAGGGAGTGCGGGGGGAGTGTGACGTGAAGGGAGTGCGGGGGAGTGTGAAGTGAAGGGAGTGCGGGGGAGTGTGACGTGAAGGGAGTGCGGGGGGAGTGTGACGTGAAGGGAGTGCGGGGGGAGTGTTGACGTGAAGGGAGTGCGGGGGGAGTGTGATGTGATGGGAGTGCGGGGGGAGTGTGACGTGAAGGGAGTGCGGGGGGAGTGTGAAATGAAGGGAGTGCGGGGGGATTGTGACGTTAAGGGAGGGCGGTGGGAATGTGAAGTGAAGGGAGTGCGGGGGGAGTGTGAAGTGAAGGGAGTGCGGGGGGAGTGTGAAGTGAAGGGAGTGTGGGGGGAGTGAAGTGAAGGGAGTGTGAGGGGGGTTTGACGTGGAGGAAGCGTGAGGGGAGTGTGACGTGAGGGGATTGTGAGCTGAGTTTGACATGGAGGGAGTGCGGGGGGAGTGTGAAGTGAAGGGAGTGCGGGGGGAGTGTGACGTGAAGGGAGTGCGGGGGGAGTGTGAAGTGAAGGGAGTGCGGGGGGAGTGTGACGTGAAGGGAGTGCGGGGGGAGTGTGAAGTGAAGGGAGTGCGGGGGGAGTGTGACGTGAAGGGAGTGCGGGGGGAGTGTGACGTGAAGGGAGTGCGGGGGGAGAGTGACGTGAAGGGAGTGCGGGGGAGTGTGAAGTGAAGGGAGTGCGGGGGAGTGTGATGTGATGGGAGTGCGGGAGGAGTGTGACGTGAAGGGAGAGCGGGGGGAGTGTGAAGTGAAGGGACAGCGGGGGAAGTGTGACGTGAAGGGAGTGCGGGGGGAATGTGACATGAAGGGAGAGCGGGGGGAGTGTGACGTGAAGGGAGAGCGGGGGGAGTGTGACGTGAAGGGAGTGCGGGGGGAGTGTGAAGTGAAGGGAGTGCGGGGGGAATGTGACATGAAGGGAGAGCGGGGGGAGTGTGACGTGAAGGGAGAGCGGGGGGAGTGTGACGTGAAGGGACAGCGGGGGAAGTGTGACGTGAAGGGAGTGCGGGGGGAGTGTGACGTGAAGGGAGTGAGGGGGACTGAAGTGAATGGAGTGCGGGGGGAGTGTGACGTGAAGAGAGTGCGGGGGGGGTGTGAAGTGAAGGGAGTGCGGGGGGAGTGTGACGTGAAGAGAGTGCGGGGGGAGTGTGACGTGAAGAGAGTGCGGGGGGAGTGTGACGTGAAGGGAGTGCGGGGGGAGTGTGAAGTGAAGGGAGTGCGGGGGGTGTGACGTGAAGGGAGTGCGGGGGGAGTGTGACGTGAAGGGAGTGCGGGGGGAGTGTGACGTGAAGGGAGTGCGGGGGGAGTGTGACGTGAAGGGAGAGCGGGGGGGAGTGTGCAGTGAAGGGAGTGCGTGGGGAGTGTGAAGTGAAGGGAGTGCGGGGGGAGTGTGACGTGAAGGGTGTGCGGGGGGAGTGTGAAGTGAAGGGAGTGCGGGGGGAGTGTGAAGTGAAGGGAGTGCGGGGGGAGTGAAGTGAAGGGAGTGCGGGGGGAGTGTGAAGTGAAGGGAGTGCGGGGGGAGTGTGACGTGAAGGGAGTGCGGGGGGAGTGTGACGTGAAGAGAGTGCGGGGGGAGTGAAGTGAGGGGAGTGTGAGCGGAGTTTGACATGGAGGGAGTGTGAGGGGAGTGTGATGTGAAGGGAGTGCAGGGGGAGTGTGACGTGAAGGGAGTGCGGGGGGAGTGTGATGTGAGGGAGTGCGGGGGGAGTGTGAAGTGAAGGGAGTGCGGGGGGAGTGTGACGTGAAGGGAGTGCGGGGGGAGTGTGACGTGAAGGGAGTGCGGGGGGAGTGAAGTGAAGGGAGTGCGGGGGGAGTGTGTCATGAAGGGAGTGCGGGGGGAGTGTGACGTGAAGAGAGTGCGGGGGAGTGAAGTGAGGGGAGTGTGAGCGGAGTTTGACATGGAGGGAGTGTGAGGGGAGTGTGATGTGAAGGGAGTGCGGGGGGAGTGTGAAGTGAAGGGAGTGCGGGGGGAGTGTGACGTGAAGGGAGTGCGGGGGGAGTGTGACGTGAAGAGAGTGCGGGGGGAGTGAAGTGAGGGGAGTGTGAGCGGAGTTTGACATGGAGGGAGTGTGAGGGGAGTGTGATGTGAAGGGAGTGCAGGGGGAGTGTGACGTGAAGGGAGTGCGGGGGGAGTGTGATGTGAGGGAGTGCGGGGGGAGTGTGAAGTGAAGGGAGTGCGGGGGGAGTGTGACGTGAAGGGAGTGCGGGGGGAGTGTGACGTGAAGGGAGTGCGGGGGGAGTGAAGTGAAGGGAGTGCGGGGGGAGTGTGTCATGAAGGGAGTGCGGGGGGAGTGTGACGTGAAGAGAGTGCGGGGGAGTGAAGTGAGGGGAGTGTGAGCGGAGTTTGACATGGAGGGAGTGTGAGGGGAGTGTGATGTGAAGGGAGTGCGGGGGGAGTGTGAAGTGAAGGGAGTGCGGGGGGAGTGTGACGTGAGGGAGTGCGGGGGGAGTGTGACGTGAAGGTAGTGCGGGGGGAGTGTGACGTGAGGGAGTGCGGGGGGAGTGTGACGTGAAGGGAGTGCGGGGGGAGTGTGACGTGAAGGGAGTGCGGGGGAGTGTGAAGTGAAGGGAGTGCGGGGGAGTGTGACGTGAAGGGAGTGCGGGGGGAGTGTGACGTGAAGGGAGTGCGGGAGGAGTGTGACGTGAAGGGAGTGCGGGGGGAGTGTGACGTGAAGGGAGTGCGGGGGGAGTGTGAAGTGAAGGGAGTGCAGGGGGAGTGTGACGTGAAGGGAGTGCGGGAGGAGTGTGACGTGAAGGGAGTGCGGGGGGAGTGAAGTGAATGGAGTGCGGGGGGAGAGTGACGTGAAGAGAGTGCGGGGGGAGTGTGACGTGAAGAGAGTGCGGGGGGAGTGTGATGTGATGGGAGTGCGGGGGGAGTGTGACGTGAAGGGAGTGCGGGGGGAGTGTGAAGTGAAGGGAGTGCGGGAGGAGTGTGAAGTGAAGGGAGTGCGGGGGGAGTGAAGTGAAGGGAGTGCGGGGGGAGTGTGAAGTGAAGGGAGTGCGGGAGGAGTGTGAAGTGAAGGGAGTGCGGGGGGAGTGTGACGTGAAGGGTGTGCGGGGGGAGTGTGAAGTGAAGGGAGTGCGGGAGGAGTGTGAAGTGAAGGGAGTGCGGGGGGAGTGTGACGTGAAGGGAGGGCAGTGGGAATGTGACGTGAAGGGTGTGCGGGGGGAGTGTGAAGTGAAGGGAGTGCGGGGGGAGTGTGAAGTGAAGGGAGTGTGGGGGGAGTGAAGTGAAGGGAGTGTGAGGGGGGTTTGACGTGGAGGAAGTGTGAGGGGAGTGTGACGTGGGGGGATTGTGAGCTGAGTTTGACATGGAGGGAGTGCGGGGGGAGTGTGAAGTGAAGGGAGTGCGGGGGGAGTTTGACATGGAGGGAGTGCGGGGGGGAGTGTGAAGTGAAGGCAGTGCGGGGGGAGTGTGACGTGAAGGGAGTGCGGGGGGAGTGTGACGTGAAGGGAGTGCGGGGGGAGTGTGACGTGAAGGGAGTGCGGGGGGAGAGTGACGTGAAGGGAGTGCGGGGGGAGTGTGACGTGAAGGGAGTGCGGGGGGAGAGTGACGTGAAGGGAATGCGGGGGGAGTGTATCGTGAAGGGAGTGCGGGGGGAGTGTGACGTGAAGGGAGTGCGGGGGGAGTGTGAAGTGAAGGGAGTGCGGGGGAGTGTGACGTGAAGGGAGTGCGGGGGGAGTGTGACGTGAAGGGAGTGCGGGGGGAGTGTTGACGTGAAGGGAGTGCGGGGGGAGTGTGATGTGATGGGAGTGCGGGGGGAGTGTGACGTGAAGGGAGTGCGGGGGGAGTGTGAAGTGAAGGGAGTGCGGGAGGAGTGTGAAGTGAAGGGAGTGCGGGGGGAGTGAAGTGAAGGGAGTGCGGGGGGAATGTGACGTGAAGGGAGTGCGGGGGAGTGTTGACGTGAAGGGAGTGCGGGGGGAGTGTGATGTGATGGGAGTGCGGGGGGAGTGTGACGTGAAGGGAGTGCGGGGGGAGTGTGAAGTGAAGGGAGTGCGGGAGGAGTGTGCAGTGAAGGGAGTGCGGGGGGAGTGAAGTGAAGGGAGTGCGGGGGGATTGTGACATGAAGGGAGGGCGGTGGGAATGTGACGTGAAGGGTGTGCGGGGGGAGTGTGAAGTGAAGGGAGTGCGGGGGACTGAAGTGAATGGAGTGCGGGGGGAGTGTGACGTGAAGAGAGTGCGGGGGGGGTGACTTGAAGGGAGTGCGGGGGGAGTGTGACGTGAAGGGAGTGCGGGGGGAGTGTGAAGTGAAGGGAGTGCGTGGGGAGTGTGAAGTGAAGGGAGTGCGGTGGGAGTGTGACGTGAAGGGTGTGCGGGGGGAGTGTGAAGTGAAGGGAGTGCGGGGGGAGTGTGAAGTGAAGGGAGTGCGGGGGGAGTGAAGTGAAGGGAGTGCGGGGGGAGTGTGAAGTGAAGGGAGTGCGGGGGGAGTGTGACGTGAAGGGAGTGCGGGGGGAGTGTGACGTGAAGAGAGTGCGGGGGGAGTGAAGTGAGGGGAGTGTGAGCGGAGTTTGACATGGAGGGAGTGTGAGGGGAGTGTGATGTGAAGGGAGTGCAGGGGGAGTGTGACGTGAAGGGAGTGTGGGGGGAGTGTGATGTGAGGGAGTGCGGGGGGAGTGTGAAGTGAAGGGAGTGCGGGGGGAGTGTGACGTGAAGGGAGTGCGGGGGGAGTGTGACGTGAAGGGAGTGCGGGGGGAGTGAAGTGAAGGGAGTGCGGGGGGAGTGTGTCATGAAGGGAGTGCGGGGGGAGTGTGACGTGAAGAGAGTGCGGGGGGAGTGAAGTGAGGGGAGTGTGAGCGGAGTTTGACATGGAGGGAGTGTGAGGGGAGTGTGATGTGAAGGGAGTGCAGGGGGAGTGTGACGTGAAGGGAGTGTGGGGGGAGTGTGATGTGAGGGAGTGCGGGGGGAGTGTGAAGTGAAGGGAGTGCGGGGGGAGTGTGACGTGAAGGGAGTGCGGGGGGAGTGTGACGTGAAGGGAGTGCGGGGGGAGTGAAGTGAAGGGAGTGCGGGGGGAGTGTGTCATGAAGGGAGTGCGGGGGGAGTGTGACGTGAAGAGAGTGCGGGGGGAGTGAAGTGAGGGGAGTGTGAGCGGAGTTTGACATGGAGGGAGTGTGAGGGGAGTGTGATGTGAAGGGAGTGCGGGGGGAGTGTGAAGTGAAGGGAGTGCGGGGGGAGTGTGACGTGAGGGAGTGCGGGGGGAGTGTGACGTGAAGGTAGTGCGGGGGGAGTGTGACGTGAGGGAGTGCAGGGGGAGTGTTACGTGAAGGGAGTGCGGGGGGAGTGTGACGTGAGGGAGTGCGGGGGGAGTGTGACGTGAAGGGAATGCGGGGGGAGTGTGACGTGAGGGAGTGCGGGGGGAGTGTGACGTGAAGGTAGTGCGGGGGGAGTGTGACGTGAGGGAGTGCAGGGGGAGTGTTACGTGAAGGGAGTGCGGGGGGAGTGTGACGTGAGGGAGTGCGGGGGGAGTGTGACATAGAACATAGAACATAGAACGATACAGCGCAGTACAGGCCCTTCGGCCCACGATGTTGCACCGAAACAAAAAGCCATCCAACCTACACTATGCCATTATCATCCATATGTTTATCCAATAAACTTTTAAATGCCCTCAATGTTGGCGAGTTCACTACTGTTGCAGGTAGGGCATTCCACGGCCTCACTACTCTTTGCGTAAAGAACCTACCTCTGACCTCTGTCCTATATCTATTACCCCTCAGTTTAAAGTTATGTCCCCTCGTGCCAGCCATTTCCATCCGCGGGAGAAGGCTCTCACTGTCCACCCTATCCAACCCCCTGATCATTTTGTATGCCTCTATTAAGTCTCCTCTTAACCTTCTTCTCTCCAACGAAAACAACCTCAAGTCCATCAGCCTTTCCTCATAAGATTTTCCCTCCATACCAGGCAACATCCTGGTAAATCTCCTCTGCACCCGCTCCAAAGCCTCCACGTCCTTCCTATAATGCGGTGACCAGAACTGTACGCAATACTCCAAATGCGGCCGTACCAGAGTTCTGTACAGCTGCAACATGACCTCCTGACTCCGGAACTCAATCCCTCTACCAATAAAGGCCAACACTCCATAGGCCTTTTTCACCACCCTATCAACCTGGGTGGCAACTTTCAGGGATCTATGTACATGGACACCTAGATCCCTCTGCTCATCCACACTTCCAAGAACTTTACCATTAGCCAAATATTCCGCATTCCTGTTATTCCTTCCAAAGTGAATCACCTCACACTTCTCTACATTAAACTCCATTTGCCACCTCTCAGCCCAGCTCTGCAGCTTATCTATATCCCTCTGTAACCTGCTACTTCCTTCCACACTATCGACAACACCACCGACTTTAGTATCGTCTGCAAATTTACTCACCCACCCTTCTGCGCCTTCCTCTAGGTCATTGATAAAAATGACAAACAGCAACGGCCCCAGAACAGATCCTTGTGGTACTCCACTTGTGACTGAACTCCATTCTGAACATTTCCCATCAACCACCACCCTCTGTCTTCTTTCAGCTAGCCAATTTCTGATCCACATCTCTAAATCACCCTCAATCCCCAGCCTCCGTATTTTCTGCAATAGCCTACCGTGGGGAACCTTATCAAACGCTTTGCTGAAATCCATATACACCACATCAACTGCTCTACCCTCGTCTACCTGTTCAGTCACCTTCTCAAAGAACTCGATAAGGTTTGTGAGGCATGACCTACCCTTCACAAAGCCATGCTGACTATCCCTGATCATATTATTCCTATCTAGATGATTATAAATCTTGTCTCTTATAATCCCCTCCAAGACTTTACCCACTACAGACGTGAGGCTCACCGGTCTATAGTTGCCGGGGTTGTCTCTGCTCCCCTTTTTGAACAAAGGGACCACATTTGCTATCCTCCAGTCCTCTGGCACTATTCCTGTAGCCAATGATGACATAAAAATCAAAGCCAATGGTCCAGCAATCTCTTCCCTGGCCTCCCAGAGAATCCTAGGATAAATCCCATCAGGATGACGTGAAGAGAGTGCGGGGGGAGTGAAGTGAGGGGAGTGTGAGCGGAGTTTGACATGGAGGGAGTGTGAGGGGAGTGTGATGTGACGGGAGTGCAGGGGGAGTGTGACGTGAAGGGACTGCGGGGGGAGTGTGACGTGAAGGGAGTGCGGGGTGAGTGAAGTAACGGAGTGCGGGGGGAGTGTGAAGTGAAGGGTGTGCGGGGGGAGTGTGACGTGAAGGGAGTGCGGGGGGAGTGTGACGTGAAGGGAGTGCGGGGGGAGTGTGACGTGACGGGAGAGCGGGGGGAGTGTGACGTGAAGGGAGTGCGGGGGGAGTGTGAAGTGAAGGGAGTGCGGGGGGAGTGTGACGTGAAGGGAGTGCGGGGGGAGTGTGACGTGAAGGGAGTGCGGGGGGAGTGAAGTAACGGAGTGCGGGGGGAGTGTGAAGTGAAGGGAGTGCGGGGGGAGTGTGACGTGAAGGGAGTGCGGGGGGAGTGTGACGTGAAGGGAGTGCGGGGGGAGTGTGACGTGAAGGGAGTGCGGGGGGAGTGTGACGTGAAGGGAGTGCGGGGGGAGTGTGACGTGACGGGAGAGCGGGGGGAGTGTGACGTGAAGGGAGTGCGGGGGGAGTGTGAAGTGAAGGGAGTGCGGGGGGAGTGTGACGTGAAGGGAGTGCGGGGGGAGTGTGACGTGAAGGGAGTGCGGGGGGAGTGAAGTAACGGAGTGCGGGGGGAGTGTGAAGTGAAGGGAGTGCGGGGGGAGTGTGACGTGAGGGAGTGCGGGGGGAGTGTGACGTGAAGGGAGTGCGGGGGGGAGTGTGACGTGAGGGAGTGCGGGGGGAGTGTGACGTGAAGGTAGTGCGGGGGGAGTGTGACGTGAGGGAGTGCAGGGGGAGTGTTACGTGAAGGGAGTGCGGGGGGAGTGTGACGTGAGGGAGTGCGGGGGGAGTGTGACATAGAACATAGAACATAGAACGATACAGCGCAGTACAGGCCCTTCGGCCCACGATGTTGCACCGAAACAAAAAGCCATCCAACCTACACTATGCCATTATCATCCATATGTTTATCCAATAAACTTTTAAATGCCCTCAATGTTGGCGAGTTCACTACTGTTGCAGGTAGGGCATTCCACGGCCTCACTACTCTTTGCGTAAAGAACCTACCTCTGACCTCTGTCCTATATCTATTACCCCTCAGTTTAAAGTTATGTCCCCTCGTGCCAGCCATTTCCATCCGCGGGAGAAGGCTCTCACTGTCCACCCTATCCAACCCCCTGATCATTTTGTATGCCTCTATTAAGTCTCCTCTTAACCTTCTTCTCTCCAACGAAAACAACCTCAAGTCCATCAGCCTTTCCTCATAAGATTTTCCCTCCATACCAGGCAACATCCTGGTAAATCTCCTCTGCACCCGCTCCAAAGCCTCCACGTCCTTCCTATAATGCGGTGACCAGAACTGTACGCAATACTCCAAATGCGGCCGTACCAGAGTTCTGTACAGCTGCAACATGACCTCCTGACTCCGGAACTCAATCCCTCTACCAATAAAGGCCAACACTCCATAGGCCTTTTTCACCACCCTATCAACCTGGGTGGCAACTTTCAGGGATCTATGTACATGGACACCTAGATCCCTCTGCTCATCCACACTTCCAAGAACTTTACCATTAGCCAAATATTCCGCATTCCTGTTATTCCTTCCAAAGTGAATCACCTCACACTTCTCTACATTAAACTCCATTTGCCACCTCTCAGCCCAGCTCTGCAGCTTATCTATATCCCTCTGTAACCTGCTACTTCCTTCCACACTATCGACAACACCACCGACTTTAGTATCGTCTGCAAATTTACTCACCCACCCTTCTGCGCCTTCCTCTAGGTCATTGATAAAAATGACAAACAGCAACGGCCCCAGAACAGATCCTTGTGGTACTCCACTTGTGACTGAACTCCATTCTGAACATTTCCCATCAACCACCACCCTCTGTCTTCTTTCAGCTAGCCAATTTCTGATCCACATCTCTAAATCACCCTCAATCCCCAGCCTCCGTATTTTCTGCAATAGCCTACCGTGGGGAACCTTATCAAACGCTTTGCTGAAATCCATATACACCACATCAACTGCTCTACCCTCGTCTACCTGTTCAGTCACCTTCTCAAAGAACTCGATAAGGTTTGTGAGGCATGACCTACCCTTCACAAAGCCATGCTGACTATCCCTGATCATATTATTCCTATCTAGATGATTATAAATCTTGTCTCTTATAATCCCCTCCAAGACTTTACCCACTACAGACGTGAGGCTCACCGGTCTATAGTTGCCGGGGTTGTCTCTGCTCCCCTTTTTGAACAAAGGGACCACATTTGCTATCCTCCAGTCCTCTGGCACTATTCCTGTAGCCAATGATGACATAAAAATCAAAGCCAATGGTCCAGCAATCTCTTCCCTGGCCTCCCAGAGAATCCTAGGATAAATCCCATCAGGATGACGTGAAGAGAGTGCGGGGGGAGTGAAGTGAGGGGAGTGTGAGCGGAGTTTGACATGGAGGGAGTGTGAGGGGAGTGTGATGTGACGGGAGTGCAGGGGGAGTGTGACGTGAAGGGACTGCGGGGGGAGTGTGACGTGAAGGGAGTGCGGGGTGAGTGAAGTAACGGAGTGCGGGGGGAGTGTGAAGTGAAGGGTGTGCGGGGGGAGTGTGACGTGAAGGGAGTGCGGGGGGAGTGTGACGTGAAGGGAGTGCGGGGGGAGTGTGACGTGACGGGAGAGCGGGGGGAGTGTGACGTGAAGGGAGTGCGGGGGGAGTGTGAAGTGAAGGGAGTGCGGGGGGAGTGTGACGTGAAGGGAGTGCGGGGGGAGTGTGACGTGAAGGGAGTGCGGGGGGAGTGAAGTAACGGAGTGCGGGGGGAGTGTGAAGTGAAGGGAGTGCGGGGGGAGTGTGACGTGAAGGGAGTGCGGGGGGAGTGTGACGTGAAGGGAGTGCGGGGGGAGTGTGACGTGAAGGGAGTGCGGGGGGAGTGAAGTGAAGGGACTGCGGGGGGAGTGTGACGTGAAGAGAGTGCGGGGGGAGTGAAGTGAGGGGAGTGTGAGCGGAGTTTGACATGGAGGGAGTGTGAGTGGAGTGTGATGTGAAGGGAGTGCAGGGGGAGTGTGACGTGAGGGAGTGCGGGGGGAGTGTGACGTGAGGGAGTGCGGGGTGAGTGTGACGTGAAGGGACTGCAGGGGGAGTGTGAAGTGAAGGGAGTGCGGGGGGAGTGTGACGTGAAGGGAGTGTGGGGGGAGTGTGACGTGAAGGGAGTGCGGGGGGATTGTGACGTGAAGGGAGAGCGGGGGGGAGTGTGACGTGAAGGGAGTGCGGGGGGAGTGTGAAGTGAAGGGAGTGCGGGGGGAGTGTGACGTGAAAGGGAGTGCGGGGGGAGTGTGAAGTGAAGGGAGTGCGGGGGGAGTGTGACGTGAAGGGAGTGCGGGGGGAGTGAAGTGAAGGGAGTGCGGGGGGAGTGTGACGTGAAGGGAGTGTGGGGGGAGTGTGACGTGAAGGGAGTGCGGGGGGGAGTGTGACGTGAAGGGAGTGCGGGGGGAGTGTGACGTGATGGGAGTGCGGGGGGAGTGAAGTGAAGGGAGTGCGGGGGGAGTGTGACGTGAAGGGAGTGTGGGGGGAGTGTGACGTGAAGGGAGTGCGGGGGGAGAGTGAAGTGAAGGGAGTGCGGGGGAGAGTGAAGTGAAGGGAGTGCGGGGGGAGTGTGACGTGAAGGGAGTGCGGGGGGAGAGTGAAGTGAAGGGAGTGCGGGGGGGGATTGTGACATGAAGGGAGTGCGGGGGAGAGTGAAGGGAGTGCGGGGAGAGTGAAGGGAGTGCGGAAGGAGTGAAGTGAAGGGAGTGCGGGGGGAGTGAAGGGAGTGAGGGGAGAGTGAAGGGAGTGCGGGGAGAGTGAAGGGAGTGCGGAAGGAGTGAAGTGAAGGGAGTGCGGGGGGAGTGAAGGGAGTGCGGGGAGAGTGAAGGGAGTGCGGGGAGAGTGAAGGGAGTGCGGGGGAGAGTAAAGGGAGTGCGGGGGAGAGTGAAGGGAGTGCGGGGGGGAGTGAAGGGAGTGCGGGGGGAGTGACGGGAGTGCGGGGGAGAGTGAAGGGAGAGCGGGGAGAGTGAAGGGAGTGCGGGGGGAGTGAAGGGAGTGCGGGGGGAGTGACGGGAGTGCGGGGGAGAGTGAAGGGAGTGCGGGGAGAGTGAAGCGAGTGCGGGGAAGAGTGAAGGGAGTGCGGGGGAGAGTGAAGGGAGTGCGGGGAGAGTGAAGGGAGTGCGGGGGAGAGTGAAGGGAGTGTGGGGGGAGTGAAGGGAGTGCTGGGGAGAGTGAAGGGAGTGCGGGGGAGAGTGAAGGGAGTGCGGGGGGAGTAAAGGGAGTGCGAGGGAGAGTGAAGGGAGTGCGGGGAGAGTGAAGGAAGTGCGGGGGGAGTGAAGGGAGTGCGGGGAGAGTGAAAAGAGTGCGGGGGGAGTGAAGGGAGTGCGGGGAGAGTGAAGGGAGTACAGGGGGAGAGTGAAGGGAGAGTGGGGGGAGTGAAGTGAAGGTAGTGCGGGGGGAGTGAAGGGAGTGTGGGGGGAGTGAAGGGAGTGCGGGGGGTGTGAAGAGAGTGTGGGGGGAGTGAAGGGAGTGCGGGGGAGTGAAGGGAGTGCAGGGGGAGTGAAGAGAGTGCGGGGGGAGTGAAGAGAGTGCGGGGGGAGTGAAGGGAGTGCGGGGGGGAGTGAAGGGAGTGCAGGGGAGAGTGAAGGGAGTGCGGGGGGAGTGAAGGGAGTGCGGGGGGAGTGAAGGGAGTGTGGGGGAGTGAAGAGAGTGCGGCGGGAGTGAAGGGAGAGAAGGGAGTGCAGCGGTGAGTGAAGGGAGTGCGGGGGGAGTGAAGGGAGTGCGGTGGGAGTGAATGGAGTGTGGGGGAAAGTGAAGGGAGTGCGGGGGGAGTGAAGGGAGTGCGGGGGGAGTGAAGTGAGTGCGGGGGGAGTGAAGGGAGTGCGGGGGGAGTGAAGGGAGTGAGATGGAGAGTGACGGGAGTGCGGGGAGAGTGAAGGGAGTGCGGGGGGAGTGAGAGGGAGAGTGAAGGGAGTGCGGGGAGAGTGAAGGGAGTGCTGGGGGAGTGAAGGGAGTGCGGGGAGAGTGAAGGAGTGCGGGGGGAGTGAAGGGAGTGCGGGGGGAGTTAAGGGAGTGCGGGGGGAGTGAAGAGAGTGCGGGGGAGTGAAGGGAGTGCGGGGGGAGTGAAGGGAGTGCGGGGGGAGTGAAGGGAGTGCGGGAGGAGTGAAGTGAGTGCAGGGGAGTGAAGGGAGTGCGAGGGAGAGTGAAGGGAGTTTGGGGAGAGTGAAGGGAGTGCAGGGGGAGTGAAGGGAGTGCGGGGAGAGTGAAGGGAGTGCGGGGGGGGAATGAAGGGAGTGTGGGGGGGAGTGAAGGGAGTGCGGGGGGAGTGAAGGGAGGGCTGGGGAGAGTGAAGGGTGTGCGGGGGAGAGTGAAGGGAGTGTGGGGGGGAGTGAAGGGAGTGCGGGGAGAGTGAAGGGAGTGCGGGGGGAGCAAAGAGAGTGCGGGGGGAGTGAAGTGAAGGGAGTGCGGGGGGGAGTGAAGGGAGTGCGGGTGGGAGTGAAGGGAGTGCGGGAGGAGTGAAGTGAAGGGAGTGCGGGGTGAGTGAAGGGAGTGCGGGGAGAGTGAAGGGAGTGCGGGGGGGAGTGAAGTGAGTGTAGGGGGAGTGAAGGGAGTGCGGGGGAGAGTGAAGGGAGTGCGGGGAGAGTGACGAGAGTGCAGGGGAGAGTGAAGGGAGTGCGGGGGGAGTGAAGGGAGTCCGGGGGGGAGTGAAGGGTGTGCGGGGAGAATGAAGGGAGTGCGGGGGAGAGTAAAGGGAGTGCGGGGGAGAGTGAAGGGAGTGCGGGGGGAGTGAAGGGAGTGCGGGGGGAGTGACGGGATTGCGGGGGAGAGTGAAGGGAGAGCGGGGAGAGTGAAGGGAGTGCGGGGGGAGTGAAGGGAGTGCGGGGGGAGTGACGGGAGTGCGGGGGAGAGTGAAGGGAGTGCGGGGGGAGTGAAGTGAAGGGAGCGCGGGGGGGAGTGAAGGGCGTGCGGGGGGAGTGAAGTGAAGGGAGTGCGGGGGGAGTAAAGGGAGTGCGGGGGGGAGTTAAAGGAGTGCGGGGGGAGTGAAGGGAGTGCGGGGGAGAGTGAAGGGAGTGCGGGGGAGAGTGAAGGGAGTGCGGGGGAGAGTGAAGTGAAGGGAGTGCGGGGGGATTGAAGGGAGTGCGGGGGGAATGAAGGGAGTGCGGGGGGGAGTGAAGTGAAGGGAGTGCGGGGGGAGTGAAGGGAGTGCGGGGGGAGTGAAGTGCAGGGAGTGCGGGGGGAGTGAAGGGAGTGCGGGGGGAGTGAAGAGGGTGCGGGGGGAGTGAAGGGAGTGGGGGGGAGTGAAGGGAGTGCGGGGGGGAGTGAAGGGAGTGCAGGGGAGAGTGAAGGGAGTGCGGGGGGAGTGAAGGGAGAGCAGGGAGGGTGAAGGGAGTGCGGGGGGAGTGAAGGGAGTGCGGGGGGAGTGAAGGGAGTGCAGGGGGGAGTGAAGGGAGTGCGGGGGGAGTGAAGGGAGTGCGTGGAGAGTGAAGGGAGTGCGGGGGAGAGTGAAGTGAAGGGAGTGCGGGGGGAGTGAAGGGAGTGCGGGGGGAGTGAAGAGAGTGCGGGGGAAGTGAAGGGAGTGAGGGGAGTGAAGGGAGTGCGGGGGGGGTGAAGGGTGTGCAGGGGAGAGTGAAGGGAGTGCGGGGGGGAGTGAAGGGAGTGCAGGGGAGAGTGAAGGGAGTGCGGGGGGAGTGAAGGGAGTGCGGGGGGAGTGAAGGGAGTGCGGGCGGGAGTGAAGGGAGTGCGAGGGAGAGTGAAGGGAGTGCGGGGGGAGGGAAGGGAGTGCGGGGGGAATGAAAGGAGTGCGGGGGGAGAGTGAAGGAAGTGCGGGGGAGAGTGAAGGGAGTGCGGGGGGGAGTGAAGGGAGAGCGGGGAGAGTGAAGGGAGTGAGGGGGGGAGTGAAGAGAGTGCGGGGGGAGTGAAGTGAGTGCAGGGGGGAGTGAAGGGAGTGCGGGGAGAGTGAAGGGAGTGCGGGGAGAGTGAAGTGAGTGCGGGGGGAGTGAAGGGAGTGCGGGGGGAGTGAAGAGACTGCGGGGTGAGTGAAGGGAGTGCAGGGGAGAGTGAAGGGAGTGCGGGGGGAGTGAAGAGAGTGCAGAGGGAGTGAAGGGAGTGCGGGGGGAGTGAAGGGAGTGCAGGGGAGAGTGAAGGGAGTGCGGGGAGAGTGAAGGGAGTGCGGGGGAGAGTGAAGGGAGTGCGGGGAGAGTGAAGGGAATGCGGGGCGTGAGTGAAGTGAAGGGAGTGCGGGGGGGAGTGAAGGGAGTACGGGGGAGAGTGAAGGGAGTGCGGGGGGAGTGAAGAGAGTGCGGGGGGAGTGAAGTGAAGGGAGTGCGGGGGGAGTGAAGGGAGTGCGGGGGGGAGTGAAGGGAGTGCGGGGGGAGTGAAGGGAGTGCGGGGGAGAGTGAAGGGAGTGCGGGGGAGAGTGAAGGGAGTGCGGGGGAGAGTGAAGTGAAGGGAGTGCGGGGGGAGTGGAGGGAGTGCGGGGGAGAGTGAAGGGAGTGCGGGGGGAGTGAAGGGAGTGCGGGGGGAGTGAAGGGAGTGCGGGGGGAGAGTGAAGGGAGTGCGGGGGGAGAGTGAAGTGAAGGGAGTGCGGGGGGAGTGAAGGGAGTGCGGGGGAGAGTGATGGGAGT